>NW_020271162.1:1703903-1773931 GCF_002803265.2 Melanaphis sacchari | reverse complement strand
CAGCACCAATGCCGCAGCGACCGCCACGCTCACGAGTTTACGTGCATAATATGCGCGTTATTATTACGGACATTCCGTGTCGGGCTCGCGCGTATACGCCGTGCAGTGTGTATGTGTGTGCGCGCGCACTGCTGACGAAGGCAGCGGCGGCGGCAGCACCGACGACTAATACGCAGCGACGGTGGTAATGGTATGGTATAATGCCGAGGACTCGTTTTGGTCGTACGCCGCCGCCGCCAGTCGGTCGGCCGCCGCCGCTGTTCTCCCGCCCGCCGGCCCACCGCGGCTTTGTACATCGCTTCAGCGGACGCCGCTTCGCAATCGGTGGCGGCGGCAACGAATGCTACGACTGTATACGACTACGGCGACGACGATGGCGGCGGCGAACGCCGTTTTTACAAAACAACCAGCTATATTATAATATGGTCGGCGGCCTTCCCGCGCCGCTCGTCCCGCAACGCCACAGCCGCTCTACACACAACAACACTACCGTCACAGTGTTGCCGACACCGACCTCTCTCGTCGTCGCTGGCTTACAAGCTTTAATAATAATAATAATAATAATAATAATAATAATAATAATAATAATAGTAATAATAAGGAGAAGAAGAACATTATTATGATAATGACGACGACGTAGTCCTTAAATAAAATAAATATACCTATGTATATATATATAAATATATATACATTTATATATACATAAATATTATTATTCGTAATAATATAGTTAAATAGTTCGTCTGGTTTTATTTTAACGTTTTTAAGAATTTTTAGTAAAAATTCGAACGGCGCGCATTACGCGATAAATAACGCACGGTGAAAAAATAATTTCGTAATAAATACATACAACTGCGTCTGTACGCGCATGCACGCGTATATTTTACATAACTTTATTATATTATTATGTACACATTTATATTCTATAATATTATATATGTAATATATAAATGTTTGTAATACATGAATACAACTGCAACGATAATGCAACGCGTACCTACGTCATATTCTAATATAATATTATAATCGTTGTTCGGTTATAAACGTGATTGGGATTGATACATATATATATATATATAAATATTATATAGTGCTGGAAAAAAATATGCGTAATGTTATGGGAACAAAGTATGCGTGATAATAATAATAATAATAGTAATGATAATAAAAATAAAAATTGAATAGAAAAACAAAACAAATGTTTTCATGCGAAAGATAACAACGTGCACAGTGCCTGATACAGGAAAATAAGGTCTCGCAGAATATTTAATCACGTTATCAAACGCGATAAATCCTGTTGGGATATGTTTGGGTCTTTTTGTTTGAAAATGAGGACGATGATATTTTTTTGAAAATAAGCGGGCTTTTCACGGACGGTAGACGGGTATAATAGTATTATTATTACTATTATCATCTCGTCACTATACCACGGCGCACCTAACGGCAGGCCTCATTGCCAGCAGTGCAGGCAACTAGTAACGTGTTAACGCGCTTGCGCGTATTTGTAAGAGTGTGTGTATATTTGTATGTGTGTATGTGAATTAAAAAATACAGTAAACCGACACAAAAAAATCCCCGCCATCCGCTTGTCCTTATTTTGTACACGACGGCGACGTAAATACACATTATATATATCTTTCGGCGGCAAACTTGACTTATTATCAGTGACACAAAAAAAAAAAAAACCATGATATACTCCTACTACGCTGTTGATCCTGTAAAATAGTAAACAAAACAAAATTTTACATAAAAATGTCTTCTAGTTTTGTTTTAAAAATCGGTGTCAAGACAAAAATTGTTGTGTGCACGCTACTCTCTGTGCTAGCTATTGTATTGTAATAGCTAGACAGCTCATGTAAGGCCATGGTAAATTGATAAAACGTTCGAAAGATAAAAATTATTATTATAATTGTTATCATTATAGCGATGTAATAATAATAAAAAAAAATAATAATTATGTATTTTAAGTATCGGTCATAGGACTCTTATTTCTGTTATGTCGGTTATTCTTATTTCTAAAGAAACAATAAATTGCAAAAATTTTATGCGTCAACTTCATACAAAATTTAGCTAGGGCTATTATGGGAAAACCATTTCGATTGAGCAAATAACGAGTTATTTCGTAAATAGATTTTTATTTCTTTTCGCGCCGACCTTTGGGTTTATTTTTGTCTTATAAATATGAAACAATTATAAATAAACTTCTGCGTTTGGGTTATAACGTCTTCTTCTCGAGTGATTTTTAAAAAACTGTGTGATTTTCTTGAAGTATAATAATGTATTAAGATTTATAAGTTATGAGTAAAAAGTATGTGCTTTTTAGCCGTATTGTCGTGTTATTATAATATTTTAAACGTTTAAACGTGGCCATTTAGTAATGTTATTTATCTAATGTGTGGAGTGTGTTTTAAATGTTTTGATGTATAAAATAGTCGTCGACGAAGTAACCGAAGGCTGTTGAGGAGATTTCCCGAGGTGTACGGTGGAGGCGTAGGCTTGACCGAGAATTGGTAGGTGGTAATAGAAATGGTGGTAGTGTAGTGGTAGTAGTAGTAGTAGTAGTAGTAGTAGTAGAAGTAGTAGTAGAAGTAGTAGAAGTAGTAGAAGTAGTAGTAGTAGTAGTAGTAGTAGTAGTAGTAGTAGTAGGTGTAGTAGTTTTAGTAATAACGATACGATAAGGCCGGGCGAGTCGATGGTGAGGCGGCGGGAAAACCAGGTGTACACGTTATACGTGCGTATATTATAATTGGTAGGTGGCGATGGTGGGTGAGTAGCAAAGAGCGGTGGGCGCGACGACGAGGACGTGCGGTGGAACGGATGGGGAAAGGGAATGGTGCTACGACGGCGGCCGACCTCGGTTGGGCGCTATCCGCGCTATGGGCATGTGGAGAATCTTAAAGCTATCACGCTTCGGTCGGACGGCCATCTGAACTTCGGCCGAACACTTTCAACCGAACCGGTCGAGACGCGACCGCCGCCACAACAGAAGCGAGCTTTTGCCGCGACAGAATGACCAAAAACCTAGAGATCCTACGCGGTATTATAAATCGAATCCGAAATCGTTGCAATCGAAAGACGATTGCAATCCGATTCGGCGATAAGTCGCCTGCAAGACGGTACGTGTCCGTCGTGTCAAGAGTCTAGGCTGCAGCGATACGAGTCCAAGGTGTTTTGCGTTGCTCGCATAGTTTCACGTGAGCACGTGCATACGATTGCCGTCGTTGATAAACGCACACGGTACACCCAAAGTTCGAGCCGAACGTGGATAATACCGTGGAACAGCGTACCATACACCGACAAAGTGTAATAGACAATAACGAAATCGCAAGAGATAAGTGGTAAAAAAAACAACAACAAAAAAAAAATAAAAATAATCGGCGATAAGAGTCGCCGTTGCGCGTGCGCTCCTACGTAGGTTGCACGTGGTGATAAAGTATTACATGTATGGTATCCTCGTCGTACTATAAAACCACACACGTCATGCACGCACATTATTACAATATATATATATATATATATATATATACATATAATTCAATGCGACGCGCTACCGCCGTTTTTGGTTCGGCCTTTGGATTCGACTGCAGTGGCGGCGGCGGCGAGAGCGCGCTGTCGGCCACGCTTGTTTAGATATTACAAAAATATGCGCGCGGACGGCTAATGGTGGCGGTGTGATCCTCCGCTGCGGCGGCGGAGGAGGAGTAGTCGGGTGAGCAGTGTATAGTAACGGTACGAGTGTGGCGGTGGTGGGGAGCGGTGCGCGCGGACGACGATATCGCGACTAGTGGGCCGCCGGTGACGGCCGTCCGGTGAGGCGGTGCGGGGCGGGCGAGAAGTGGAAAATATATTATACACATACATTATATACTATATAGTTATAGCGCGTGCGTGCGTGCGTTTGTGCATTGGTGTAAGCGGAGGAAGAAGAAGTGTACTGTGCCGGAGGTGGGTGGCGGCGGGTCGGTGGGTGAACGCTGGCAGCGCGGCAACCGTGGCGGGGGTAACAGCAACAGCGAAGGAGCGTCGTCAACAACAGCGGCGGCGGCGGCAGTGTTATTCACGAGTAACGCGCCGTGGCGTTCCATAGCCCTTCACTGTACGTCAGCTCGTTCGAGCGCTCTCAAACACGTCTCGCCGTTTGCGCGCGCCAGAATTTCAATTCCTGCGTACAGCGCACGACGATTGTTCATCTCGATTATTTTTTTTTTTCCGCGTCAAATCCGTTTCACCGGTAAAGGTTCAACAAGAAATTTAATTTTTTTCTACCGTCATCCAAACGGACCGCGTTTGCGATAATATTTAAATTTTTTCCAAACCGTCACCGACGACTGGCAGGGGCCCGTCCGACAACCCGTATATTATTATATATTTATAATATTATATACTATACACACTGTCGTCTACCGCGGTATAATATTGAATTTTACCACGATCGTTGTCGATACTGTCATCAGCCGAACGACGTTTGACTCGGGATACACACACACGTCTGTCCGTCCATCAGTCACGACGGAGTTTCACGCAGACACCCGGTGGACGGAAACCACTGTCATCGCAGGCGTTAGCGGTATATGATGTTGGCCCGGCGCCGAAGACGCCGATACCGACGTGACAACGCCACAGCGACCGTAAGGAAGACAGTGATCAGTAGAGCAGCACCAGCAGCAGCAGCAGCAACAGTACCAGAGACAGAGACAGAGACAGAGACGTCCACTGTAAGACACATCAGCAACAGCAGTGACCGTGCATTAGTGACAAGGAGCAGACATGACAACGACGGTGGGTCTGTTGTCGCCTTTGTTGCCTCCGTCCGCGGTGACCGCAGCCGTAGCCGAAGAGCACCAGCAACAGGATTATTATTACGTGCCGCAGCCGCAGCCGACGCGCGTCGTACGCATGAAAATGTGGAGTGACGACGACGACGAAAACAATTATTGCGCCGACGACAATTCGACGGTGAGCATAAAATATTATTTTTACGATTATTGTCATTAGTTATTAATGGTTTGACTGGAATCTGGTAACTTTAAGACGTGGGCGCTTGGCAGTAATATAATATATTTTGTTTGCAATCGTTAGTGTGGCGGAAGTGGGTTATATTCGTGTTGAATAGTGGGTGTGAGTAAAAACGGAAAAAAAAGGGTTGACGAAAAACAAGTGGCTTGGAAGCAAAGAGGCTCGTGCGCGAAAGCGAACCCGCGCGATTCAAAGTTCCCGCCAACCGTCGTCGACGTCGTCGCCGCCGCCGCCGCCTGATCCACCACCGCCTCCTCCACCGTCGCGGGGTAGTCGGCGGCAGCGACGACGGTTCGCGTGGAAAAACATGTGCGTGATGATAACGACGTCTTTTTTTTCCTTTTATGTTTTATCGTTTACGGGTGATAACTCGTTGATGTTGTTTGGCTTTTATTCGCACATCGGCTTTCTACTGTTCTCGCCAAATTAAAGCTTTTTTGTCTCTTGAGTAGGGGGGGGGGAAAGAAGGGATTTACAGTGTACACGTCTTGCACCGCGTTCAGATATAATATTATTTAAATAATGTTTAATGGGTCTAGTATATTGCGTTGCTGTCCTGTTGTGTTTTGTTATTACGAGTATTTGTGTATTGTAATATAATAATTATATAATATGAATATTTTATTTTTATTTTGTAGACATCGATTTGCCGATATTTCTTTTAATGCGTATAAAAAGCAAAAGTGTGTCACGTATTAAGAGATAATATCGGAATCGATTGATTTTAATTCGACCGGAAAATCGCTACGTCGAACTACCGTAGGTAGGTATCGCGTGGGGTCGCTGTTATACGGCAACGGTGGTCAGTGGTTTTAACGATTTTGCGCGGCGACCAAATGGGTGCGCAGAATGGGTCGGTTCGAGTCTGGGTGATTATTAATTAACGGCGGATCGATGATGTGGGACTCTCTTCCATCGGAGGTGTCCGCCATAATATATTTTTATCTTGTACCGCATTATTGATATTATTACCATGATTACACGAGTGGTGACTTTAATACCAGTGTTTTTTTTTTTTTTTGGAGCACATAGTGGTACATAATATTGTGTTATTATAGAACCTAATAGATAGTTATCGTTATTGTTATTGTTGTTTTTGTTGTTGTTGTCGTTATCGCCGTAATTGCAGTTGTACTCTTGTCGTTGGTGGCGGTGGTGAGTCGTGGTGTTAGTGTTTGGTGGTGGTATTCGTACAGTGGTAGTAGAACGGCATATTAGAAAGCAACGTAGTACGACGCGGCGGCGCGTAGGTTGATACCGTGGTGGTGGGGGAGAAAGAAGTATGTGGAGAAAGTGTGTTAACGACACGCCACCGTCGTCGACGCTATATAATTATAATAATAATATAATATTGTAACGAATAATAATAATAATATTTGACATGGGTTAGTTGAGGATACTCGTTGCAAAAATACGTCTCAAATTCGATGTAAACACTATTCCAACATGGCGCATATCATCGCAGTATTGTTACGTCAAGTATTTTTGAAGATAGTTCAATGATCGACGTATGGAGAACGATCGATTTTCTAATAATTATAATTTCATTATTCCGTACGCTATAGAATACTGTATTGTGGGTAAAAGAGCTTAGCTATTTTATATAGGTACCTACGCTTCTAGGACTTAAACGTTGTACAATATAAGTTTATTTTTTGGTCGGGTTTCTTCGGCGTAGGGAATAGGATTACCCGTAATAGTAATAAAGATCGAAAATACAATTTGATTATGTAATTACATTCGTTTAGGCCATGTGTGTAAGACTCTCCGTGCACCTATTGTCGTTAGGAGACCGTTACCGACGTTGAGAAGGGGTGTAGGTATTTATCCCTTCGCGAAACCCGTCCCACGCACAGAAGCGCCACTGCCTCCACCTCCATCGACGTCCGACAACAAAAATGTTTAATATCGAAACGGACGTTTCATAGAACTGCCGGTGCGCGTTTCGGGCTTATGAGTTATCGTGTCGTGTCGTGTTTTAGACGCCAAGTTAAATAGGAAGTCTGTCGGGCGCAGAGAAGAGAGCAATAATATCTTCTACCGTATGTATTGTGCATACTTCGATAAATATAGTGTGCGGGTATTCACGAGACTTCTGGGAAATCTCGGGGTGGCTTCCGTAATTGTAATAATTTCAGTTTTATCTCTACGTTACCGTCCTGCGTAGGTAGAATTACAATAACAATGGTACTACACGAGTATACCGTAAGGAAGGTAGCAGGGGTTTATTTTTTTCAATCGACAGTGCTTTATCGAGGTTCACCGTGGTGTCCTAGTTAATTGGGTTTCGCAGTTTTCCCGACCCATTTGAACGGACGGTTATAGCATGGTAGGTACCGACAATTTAATGAAAACGTTTTCCTTCCACACAATGTCCGGACGCCATCTATACGGCTACTCCGAGAAAGTAATACACCGAAGTAGTTACCAAATCGGGCGGGCAGATGGCGTCGTTGGATTGTGTGTCGAGTCGACCAGCAGCAACACGTAGATTGCGAACGCGACGTACAACGGGAAATCTAAAAAAATAAAATAAATATAATATTATAATATTGTCTTATTAAATTTAAACATTTTTTTTTTTTTTTAAACACTGCACACTGTGCTTTTAATACGAATACATTTTAAACACTGAATTAGATAAATAACATATTTTATTTTATATTATCAATATATAATTATTTATTTATTTATTTTTAATTAGGTAGATACAAATGTAGGACATTTTTGTATTTTTATCTGTACATCTTAATCTAATATTTCAATAAATTTTCGCATAAAATTACGAGAGCTTATAATTTTATTGTTTTTAGATTATTTGTTAAACTCATATTATTATTTTTACGATTCATTTTTCAACAATGGTTTTTATAATTGAAATTAATTTTACTGTGTTTTCTGAAATTACAAATAATTGATTAGTTAAAATGTTTTTATAAAGGCCGGGTATTTAAGTAAAGTATAATCATAAAATATTTACATGATTAAAATATTATTGTATGGAATGTATGTTATAATGCAATGTATTCACTTAATACATATTTGATATCATAAGATTTCTTAAGGTATTTTGTACTGTATTGTAGACTTGTAGATACACTACATTCGTAATAAATGATTTATTTCATACTAATATTAATAAATTTATGGTACAAAATGTCGTGTCGTTTAAATCGGAACAATAGCTGAAATCAAATTTGAAATATAAATAATAACTTTACAACAATTAGCATTATTACATTTATATTTTATAGCAATATTTAATATAAATTATCTAATATTTTTTTTTTTTTTTTTTTGCCAACAGAATAGTTTCTTATTACTGAACAACATGGGCATTCATGTTTCTCCGATGACAACGATAAATACAAACATGTCAAATGAAACTGGCAGTGAATCAAATGCATGTAAAAGACGATTATCCTCGTCATTAGAAAATGATCATATTCCTAAGATAGCAAGGCGTATGCATAATAACGAGGAACTTTTGCAAAATGATCATATTGTCGATCAATTGGATACGGCGTCTCGACTAGACGACGACGATGCAACATCATCGATTGTTGCTGCTATAGCGTCTGTCACTGATGATTCAGATTGCAGTATTGACGATGACGATGACGACGATGACGATGATGATGACGATGACGACGACGACGATCAATATTTGCCCGCTGGTAGTCTGTCACTATCCTCGTCCAACAGCAACAATGTCACCAATTCCACAAATTCTTCTTCATTATCGACACTATCGCCCTCCCAACAGCATCACAATCAGAACCACTGGAGGCAAAATCACCAGCAGCAGCAAACTATCAAATGCGACACTAACGGTAAGTGTTATTTGGACTTAGGTAGTGGTGGTAGCAGCACAACGTTGACAACAACCATGGCTACAGTACAACCACGAATCAACAGTGAACCGGAATGTTGTGAACTGGGACGTTGTGTACCTTCGACGCAGTGTTACAGACGGCGTAGAGCCGCAGTGTTTGATGCTTCAATGCGCAAATTAGGAAAATCAAGTGGTGGGTCTGGAAATAACAGCTCACAACAAAGCTGCGAAGCTGGACTCCGGAGGTCCGTGCTCATTTGCAACACGCTAAGATTGATTGAGCGTGAAATGTCACGAGAAGCTGCTGCCGCAGCGCAACAGGCTCAACAACGGCGTTGCTGTACATCGACAACGTCGAATACGTCACAGCAATTGATCCAACAGCAACAAATCGATGTTTCACACCAACACAACAACAATAACAGACGATCTCCTACACCATATCCCTCGGAATACAGAAATGGCCGACCGGAAATGATGGTTGACCACAATAGCAGTAGCAGTAGCAGCAGCAGCAGTAGTAGCAGCACTACAGATTCCATAGATTCTGGTGTCGACGATGAATACTATTACGACGAAGATGAAGACGATGATGATCATCATAGCCATACCACAGTAATGGCAAATAATCATCAAGATCTGAATAATCATCATCTCCAATATTACCATTTGAACGGAAGCATCGAAGATTGTGATAATTATATTCATTCTGATGATTATGACGAAGACGATGACGACGAAGACGATGATGACGAAACTAATAATTCACCTTTGACGGAACTACAAATTTATGATAACAGTTTCAATAACAAAAGAAACACGGCGTTGAGTATTGGCGATCACCATTGTGACGATAACATGCTACCATTAATGGGTAATAGTAACACAACGACAGTTACATCAATCGATTGGGGTTCAGTCCTAAGTTTGTCATCGTCGAACAGCAGCAACAACAATGGCAATAATTCGCAGTCTACATCGCCAACTTCAATTACACTGATGAACAACATGGATAGCGATTGCGATGATATCACAACGATAATATCTTCTTCAAATCTAGATCGCAAATCCCAACAGCACAAACGTAGGAGGCGACACTATAAACATCATTACCATAATAATCAAATGCATACAAAACACAGACATCACCATTCCCATAACCATCAAAGGTCGCAAAAACGTCGTGAGCGTGGAACAGCATCATCATTACCAATGTCAAAAAACAGGACATCAAATTATCAAGTTCTGTCGCAAGTAGGTCCTTGTAATAATGAATAGATTATCTACTTTGTAACCGCAATAATACGCTCATTGGAAATTTGCTTCAAATTTTAAAAAGCATCAACACTTAGGTGTCTGGCTTTGATATTACAATGGCAAACTATATTTACCTAGATGTTTACACGTGTACCTGATAGATCACATATTATATAATTATTGAATGCCTACTTTTAAAGGTACGGATATGCAAATAGCAACCAACAAGGATGGCTGTGTAATATTATAACCATCGGGCAGCTCAATTATTATTATTATTTTTTAATTTTTATGTAGGTTATGTTATACTTTATTATCTTTTATAGTATATATTTATGCGGACGTATGTTTTTTTTCCAAAATAAATTAACAACCAAACATTACTAAATTTCCATCATAACACTTTCACTTTAACAATTTGATGTTTTGCAATAAATATATATGAATGCGTTGATATTATGTCATATGATATGTTAAGAGACTCTTGTTACCATTTTAAAAGTTTTATATATAATATAGTATATATATATAAATTTATATATATATATTATAATTATTATTATTATTATTATTATTATTATTATTATTATTATTGTCGTATCGTAATATTAGACTATAAATAATATATTACAATCATTCGTTTTATAGACGACTTAGGTTCCAAATTTAAATTACAGATAAAAACCCCTCCCATAACAAAAAAATTACCAATTTATTATCAAATCTTTTATAATATTAATATAAATTTTATCCGTACACCTTTAATTTTTAATTGAAACTAATGTTATTCAATACGCAGTTTAATATAATAACATTTTATTTTATCTAATGCGGCCTATTTTGTATTTGACAATTTTTGATACTAAATGTATCATCATATCCGTCCATAGATAATGAAACAGAAGATAAAAATTATCAACTTACAATAATTAACAGTTATATCTGAACAAATTTAATTTATCGTCCAAATAGTAACATTTGTTTTTTTTTTTTTTATCAAGATCTCTTTTCTTTTAAAACATTTATTTACATGTATACAATCATTTTGTTTGGTTTTTTTTTTAATAAGAATTAGGGTTTTGGTTTATACTGTAAATTAAAAGTTGTGTTGTCTACAAATTCAATTATGTACTTATTAATAAAATTACTTTGTAATTACAGTATTATTAATTTAAATAATAAAATATATAAATATGTTAAAAAAGCAATAATAATAAGTAAATTAAATTAATTTTTACTATCTGAATGCACTGATGATGTTTGTTAATAATAGTAAAATATTGTATTATATTATTAATATCGAAGAGCTGCTCAATGAACCAATATTAGCAACATTGTTTATGAAATTATGTAATTAAAAATATAAATTGTATAGATAAATAAGTTATAAGTATAAATATATATAAATGTGTATAGATATAAAAATCATAATGTTTATTTAATAAACAGAACATGTATAATGTATAATATATTATATTATGATATTGTTGTGGTAATTTAATTGTTTTACCATAATCAAAAGTCGAAAATTACAATTATTTTGTTAAAATAAATAAAGGATAGGTATATATGTGAATTTTGATTTTTAATATATTATTTCTAATATTAAGTAAGTTACCTAAAAATTCCTTTATTACTATTACTTAGTTAATACATTTATAATTATAGAAATTGATCAAAATAACAATGAAGTTCTTAAAACTAAATAAGGTACGCCTAAGTGAATAAAACTAGTTAATGAAAAATATACTTATGATAAACAAAATAATAATTTTCAATTGGAGTATATTATGATGGTATAAAATATTTTAGTGAATCTATGATATAATTAATTAAATGGTCATGTGTGTAATGCTATATAATATTATATCATAACAATTCGCATAATTATTTAATATTCAATTTTAACTATTTCCTCAAAGTGTTAACAATTCTAAAATAATTTATCTAAGTTTTTCTATCATGTTAATAAATAGTTAAAATATTATGTAGAACGTAGATGTATTCCATTTTTACTTTTTCAGTTTATGCTCAATGATGTTACTACTGATTAGAGATGTGTTAAGGTAGAGCAGTCCAATATTTGTATGGTAAAATATAAGTTATAGTCAACAAAACAAGTAGCTTTGCTGGCGTTGGTCTCTTCTATTAAAGTTATGACTTGCCAATTAACTCGACCCTCGACAGATGACCTGTTTCCGACAGACATTCATATGTTAACTTACGTTTGTATAATATCGTGGGTATATCATGTTATATATTAAAAGACGACCAGTTGATCAAGTGGTTAATCGTTCTCAGAAAAAAAACCAACCAGAATAGATATTAGTAGAGGCCTCATAAAATATATATAAATAAAATAATTAACGTACAGTCGTACAAGAATATAATAAATTATATTAAAATCTAATTAAACATAGAATTGTTTATTTTGGGGCTTAAGTATAATTGAAAAACTATTATTTCAAAGAATTTTAACTAACTTTAACTTGCTTCGTATGACCTAATAAATATAATATTTTTTATCTAAATAATAATCCAATTTAAATACCATTTTATTTGACTAAAACGAGTTAGGACGATAAAATAGGATAGTCAGTACATGTAATTAGATCACAATGAAATGATGTGAAAAGTTAAGTTACAAAAAATTTATACCAAATATTAGAGTGAATATTTTTCAATTATTTAATTTTAATCATTACCTCACATAAGCACATACTATTTAATGTATTATACAAATAAATGCAATAAAAAACTTAAGCTGTTCTCAAATATGGTTTGTGTAATATTTAGTTTCTATGAGCGCAGTAATTATTAATGACTCAAGTTTTTACCACAGACTACGGTTAGGTTATAATTATGAACTATGCGAATTAATAATGAATTAGCATAATAGAACGTTTTTGAACACACCTAAAAAAGAACAAAGGGGTATTTTTAATTCTTTAATTTTTTTTTTTTTTTTACTTAATTTTAATTATTTTAAACTGTTTTCAAGTACAAATTTTAGGTCTGATCTTACATTAATTGTTGTTATTTGTTAATAAATAATTTACCATACTATAATTCCATAATAATAAGTGGTGTAAGATTGCTTTTTTATTTTATTAAAATACGTGATAGGAATTATTTAGTACGTAAGGCCATAAGAACATTGCTGGAGTCAAATACCAGTACACACTATCAAAAAGAATTAGAAACAATGATAAACGATATGTTTGATCTTTAATCTGGTGGTATCAGTTATTTTTTGTTTATTTATTTATTAGTTATCAGAGTTTTATTACATTAATAATGATAAAATTGGACAAAGTTGAAAAATGTATTTACAGTGTAATTAATGTTAAGATTATGACTTATGAGTGTACCTTTAAATAATATAATATGTATATTTATATATAAATTATTATTTAAATAACTTAACATAGTTTTGAAAAATAGATAATTATTTCTTAGGTAGGTATGGTTGTATCAAAGTTCAAAGGTGAACACCATTTCTTTAGTATTTACGAATATAAAAATAATGGTTCTTGTCTAATACCGATATATACAAGGAAATAATACGTACATTAAAATACGATCAGTCTAATATATTATATAATTCATTAAAATACATTTCGTATACATTACACTGCAAATAATATGTATTAATAATATTTCTGCAGGAAAAATTATATTTTATAAAAGTTTATTGGTACAGTTCAGTAGTAATTATCTTTGGTTTACGTAAAAAGATTGAAATTTATTTATAGAATTTACTGGCAAATGGCAATGGACATTGGACTTTGATAATTGGATTCAATAATCTATTATTGGCTATTTTTATTTTTATTATAACCATCCAATAATCTTATATTAATTGTCATTCTAGAATGTTTGTATATAGCACTATTAGCTGCACATCTCAATTTATTAAAATTGAGATTATATTCCACATTTAACTTCTACTTCATGCCGCATACATTTCAATAGTACAAGTTTCAACAATGATTGACCAAAAATTCAGTTTTAATTTAAGTATTTATTAAGTATACTAGACGAGTGATAAGTAACTATGTTTTTTAAAATAATATTATTTTACCTTTGTGTATTCTATAGGAAGCAAAGAAATGCGTAAGATAAGGAATATAATGTAACTAAATGGTGCTTCCTATAATCTTATATTTTTTTGTAAATAATTTTTTAATGATAACTTATGTCTTATAATTTATTTTCTTATTGTGTCTGATATCTGTGTTATACGAAGTTTATTTGGTGTAGAATGTAGGTTCATTTTTAGCGTCATGGTATATTAGACATGTACTAAAATTATTATAGTTTTAAACGGAAATTTATCGTATTTATGTATTATTATTTATTAAAATATACTATAAAAATTATTTTAATGACATAAGTATGCTTAGAATACACTTAAAACTAAAATGAATAATAACTAATATAAATAAAAAGTTTATTTAGAGAATAGGTATAAATTATTTTATAGAACAAAAAAATATAAATATGTTATTTATATTATTTTATTACAGATTATAATTTGATTAACAGTAAATTTCTATTTTTTTTTTTATACAACAATAATTTAACATAACATTGTAATGATATAGTATGAGAGTAATAAGTAACAATATAAATGTGATAAACAAAAATATGATTATGAGAAAAAACATAAAATTGGGATTAGATTTAACACTGTTCATATGAATATAACCATATAACGATATAAAACATTTATAGCATTGTAAAATATTCAATTTTAACCGTATTGAAAAGTTATGTTCAAATCCATTATAAGGATCGATGTTACGACTTATCATGACACAATGTGACATTTTCTACTAAGTTTACAGGTAAAAATATTCCAAAGTTAAAAATTGTAGTAATGTATGGAATTTTATTTAATATATACGAATAGTTTATTGTATATAATAATATTTATGCAGGTATACTAAAAAGTTAAAATGTTTTGTATACATAATGTTCAAGGTATTATTATAGTGAATAATTCATAATAAATTTCAAATTTTAATACAATAAAATTAATTTTGAAATGTATATTGGTTTATAGTATCCATTTTAACAAGACAATAATTGGTGAAGTTCCCATAGGCTTCAACAAATTTTTATTTTGATAGTAATGTATATAAATGTATATATATATATATATATATTATTTGGGTAGCTTTTATTCAGTGACTGTCAGAAACAATTATTTTAGTTATACAAAATTATACATATATGTAATACATATTATGTATAATAAATAATATCTTATGTAACATATTTATTAAAAAGGTTGTATAAAATCATTTTTTAATAAAAAGTAACTTATATTTTGTTTTATAAAAAATTTAATTAAAAAAAAATGTTTAGGAAAACCAATAGGAAATTTTGATTGTCCATGAAGACTAGCATAAGTTTGTTGAGACTTATAGACCACTATGAGATGCTGTAACCTAATTTCGAGGATTTTTGTTTAATGTACAATTCCAATTAATAAAAGTAAATACATTCTTTGAAATATTTATAATTATATAATTTATACTAAAACTAATTTTTGTTTTATAGGTATCTATTTATAACAGTTTTTTTCATGGATTATGGTGTACAAAAAATATGGCGTTGGATTCAACATAAAACAATTCATAATTTTAAATGTGATTTTTTTCATGCTATAATGTAACATAAATTATTAGTTTAATTAGTTAAATTGATTTGTTGCTTGATTATTTTAGTACTATCTACTCTTTGTTAATCAAAAGGTGACATATTTTAAAATGTTGAGGCTATTAAATTATTATTAATAAGTTCAATTTTTAAAAAAACTGTAAAAATGTTTATATTAATCTTATGAATTAAGGATATTATATATACATATTTTATATTTTTAATTCCAGAGATGTAAGTCTTAATTATAAATTATATTAAGAAATTGTATGAAATTGTGTTTTTTTTTGGTTTTATTTCATATTGTTGATGTACTGTTATGCTAATTGTTGATATACATTAATTATTATCACCAAAAATGATTTTATATGGAAAAAAGTCATAAGATTACAGACATATTATATTACTGCCACACATATACTGAAGTTTCTTATGAGTTGCCTACATAAAAATATTTGTAAAATTTCAGATTTGTTTATTATATTATGTACTTATCTTTAGTTGTAAAATAGATAAAATATTTAAAGCTGGTATTATTTTACTTGTTTTAAAGATAATGCAGGTTCATTCTGTTTAGCATAAGAATAATCTGAACGCTGTTATTTTTTTCATTCGAACATTTGATGTTATTTGTATGTCCGAGTCTTTATATTCTTTTTTTAGATTGTTTTTCTCACTCGAAGAATTTTTTTTATATGATTTAAAAAAAATGAGTAATAACTAATATGGTATTGGCATGTGATATAATTAAAAATTTTATTTTAAAAATATAGTTGATAATATTCTTAAGAATTATTCTTAAATTTATATTTTTGATAATCACTGTTTTACAAATTGTGTATGGCATTCAATAAAGAAACGTGTCTTTAGAATCTAGATACTAGATAGCAATTAATCATACTGAATAGTTACTCTGTTTTCATTATACCGATTACCAAGTATAGAATATCATTAAGTCAATTCATTAATTATTACATAATGTATATAATTATAGTCTATACCAACCTAAAAATATTCAATTTTGGTTTTAAAATATGATAATATTGTAATGTAATGAATAATTTGTTAATCAATATATTTTTGTTTCATATATGGTTATAGAATCGAAATATCAATTAGGAATAAAATAAATCTATGTTTATTGATGGTAAATAAACAGACATAATATAAGAGTTGAGTCCTACTTTATGAATGCTATTTTACACCAAATTCAGTTTAAAAATGACCTAATTGATGTTCAAAAAAAAAAAAAAAATTAAAAAAATTAAATATTTCCTCCCAATTATATAAAGTTATTACTCTCGGTACACGTACACAAATTGTCAAAAAACTATAGTTAGAGACAAATTCAATTTATATTATGCATTTTATTAGGTACCTTTAATTTTTTTTTATTCATTATTATTATTGATAAATATTACTATCAACTATTAAGTACTAACAATTAAGAAATACTAAACCAATGGTTTATATTTGTATAAAAATGATCACCTTATCCTTTTTGCTTTACTTATTCCATATTACTGTTAATAATAAAGACATGGGTAAGATTATAAGAAAATAAATAAAATATAATTCCAAATCTAGGATAATTGGGACTGAAGTGTATCATTCGAAATTAATTGTAGATAAAACTAACAAGTAATTGATCTAAAAAAAAAACCTTGTATATTATTATTTAAAATGCAAAATTATTGTTAAGTTACTTTGTTTTATTAAGTAATTATTTTGGTATATTATGTACTAAATTAGTAATTACTATTATATATTTCGGTAAAACACAATTGCGCTCGCTTTACCTTTTCATAGGTGAAAAACGCAACACGATTTCATTCGAGCCTATAATACGTAGCTCTTCCAACGATTTTCCAATACACTATTTAAAAATACATTCGGATTTAGTTAACCCAAAGTCGAAGTTAAGAGTTCGAGTTAACACCAAGTTCGACTTTATTAATGCATGGTATTATAAACATTTGTCTTTTTTTTCTAATAATAATATTTGTTGAAATATATAAATCCCATTACTTCCAAATATTCTAGTATAAATATTTCTTTTTGTTCTAATTTTGTCCAAATTTACATTATAAAATTTAATTTATTTGTTAACCAAATCCGACTGTATTTTTAAATAGTGTATTGGAAAATCGTTAGAAGAACAATACCATTATGGGTTCAAGCGCAATCGTGTTGCATTTTTTGCATGTAAAAAGGCAGAGGATAATCGTGTTATACTCATATATTTATAATATTTAAGGATTTTGGACTTTGATCCAATTTATGGTTTTTATTTATTAAGCTATTTTTTTAATTTTTTTAATGGCTTAATTAAATACATTTTTAAAAATAATTGTGTATTCAAAAAGCTGAGTTTAAAAATTATATATATATATTAATGGATATAAAGACTATATCAATTAACTTACTAACTTGAGTTAAGTTAATATCTATTTTAATTTATTAAGTTGCTAATAAATAAATTAATATAATTATTTGCATGGTATCAAAAATAAATAATTTTTAATTAAATTTTAGGTATATAGTTTTTATTTTATTTTGGGTATCATCAATATAATCGTTTTGTTACTTATATTTATAATTTAACTATTTATAAATTAATGTAAGTAAGATATGATTGAGCATAACTTATTATTATTTATTAAGTTAATATCAATATAAAAATCAATTAAGTTAAAAGTTAAGTCAATAAGTTAAAATAAATTTTTAATTCATTTATTCTCAGAGTTGTTAATTACAATTTACTAGTTTTGGGAATTAATTTGGTAGAAAAAACTTAATAAACATTGCTATTAACTAAGTAAAAATTTAATATTAAATTTAATTTTTTTATGTTAGTGAATTTCTAAAAGTATTTCCTTAGAATTTGTTTTAAATTATAAGCAGTTTGAAAAAGCAAACTTTTTACAATTTTTTCACAAATGGTTAATTGAAGGTTGGTTTTCCACTGCAACTATATGAATGAAATATTATGTCACGTAAAAAATTATTTGGTTACTGTTTCCGTATAGTAACAAATATTATGTTTTGTTTAGATCCTATTTTTCAATAACAGAACAATAATGTTATTGGCAGTCACTAAACAAGTTACCGGTCATTGCAAATAAAGATCAGTTATAAATTACCTGCGTATTTAACTCGTCTAATTAATGAAAGAGTGATATACGAGTAAATTATCTAATTTGAGCAGGGTTTACTTAAAGAGAAGTTATGAACAAAGTAAGACTTTTCACGCCTAGTGGCTTTTTGAATATTACTTAGTTTTTATAGTTAATTTTGTAACTTATGTGTTTTTTATTACATTAATGTAAATGGGATTATATTCTTATCTATGAATGATTAATGCATATACATAACAATAAGTAATTACTTTTAAATAATAATAGGTAAAATGATTACATTTTAATATATGAATATTATATTTTGTGGTCCTAATAATATGTGGTTAGATTGGTTACAATTGTGCATTCTTATTAACAAGGACGTCATACCCGCATATGTAGTTACTGTTTAACGCATAACATGCATTTCACCTTTAATTAATCTATTTTACTGTTGTTTTTTGTATTAAGTTGACCTGTTATTAAATTTAAAGTTCAAAATATTATTTAGGCACCAAGTTTGATTTATTTTAAGTAATTAAAGACTGTAAAACTTTTAGTTTTTATACCCTAAATAAATGGATTTAGTGACGTCTATGGTTTGAGATCAGTAAATTAGCTATTTAGGAATCTGCAGTTGAAGTTGTCACAGATAGTTGTCTTCTCTATGAATCTTCTTGAACTTTTCTCTACCGCTGTTACTTGCCTTAAAAATTAATTAATTATACATATTGTTTTGTTATATTTATATTTATGTTAATCTCATTAATGTACATAGGTACTATATTTTCTTTATTAGCCTCACGTATGTATCTACTACTCCCCTGTACTATGGACTTTCGTTAATTATCTTTATAAATTTATTAGTTTTGTTCAAATGTAATATTTACATATAATAAAAAGAGTTACATACGGTGATTTAAAAGCAACTAGTGGTTATTAATAAAACTTTACCGTTGTTTTCCTCTACCAGTAATTGTTATCTTTGTTTAAACTACAACTTTACCATGGGATATTATAATATGAAGTTGTTTCAAACATAATTTAGTTTTAATACAAACTGCACATTGTTAAGTTTTATATGTATATATTTTTTTTATTAAAAAAAAAAAAAAATAAAAAAAAAATAACGATTTTTTATGCTAATCTGATACAGCTAATATTCTTATTTTGGTAATTGACATTGTTTAAATAGTCTTCAATTTTAGTTAGCGAGTGTAAATTAACATATAATTTATTGTTATATAATATGTAGTAAATATGGAAATTATCATAACATAAATGAAAGACGCCTTTAAGGGAAACAGACTTAATATTAATTTGTATTATGTGTTCCACCAAGTACTTTTATTTTTTAATAATAAATTAAGTATTTTTTAATAATTAACATTATTCTATAACAATCTTTAAACCTTACACGTTATATTTTTTACAATTATGTAGTCTATATTGACTATCTATATTATATCAATTACTATTATAGTTTTAATTATTACTTATAATAAGTTTTTGCATACACAATTTTTACAGTAAAAATCATGATGTTGAATTATTTACAAAAAGTTTTTAACATTTTATCTACGGTAATTGTATTATTTATTAGAGTGATTATAATCGGTCAAAATTTACCATTCAACTATGAATACCCAGGGAGTAAAAACACTAATAACTGTACATTTATAAAGAAAAATACATTTTATATTTAAACTATGTAATGGATACCAACGTATGATACAAATTTAGTCGGTCATGCAGAAATTACTTAAAACATATTTTAATATGAAAAAATAGTAACTACAGTCAGATTGAGTAGGTGTAATAAAATTTTACTTTTTTCATTTTAATCGTATAAAATCGTTGTTTATGAAATTCTAAATTAAGATGTGGTTTTTTAAAAAAATAAAGCAAGTAGTAGAATATAAATTTATAGATATTTTTGAAATATCTCGTCTTTTGTATGATGTATTTATATTGTATACACATTGCGCCGTTTGTACATAAAGATGGTCGATTTAAAAAAACAAAAATGACACCTTCTATATCTTGCATCATGATAAGAATAATTGGAGTGTTGTAAAAAACAATAATGTTTATTATTTTACAATCGAATAAAAGAGTTACTTATATTAATGGAAAAAAATCAAAATATTAGAAAATAGGTAGTAATAATTAAACATTATCTAACACTTTGATTATAAATGAAATTATAATTGATAGATAGTTAAGGGGCAATTAACAATATTATATTTTTCCTGAATATTCGATTTTGTTACCTCAATAAGTTTTCAGAGTATTAGAAAATTTTTACTTTTTATTTCCCGATAATTAGGTTAAGTAAAATTTGCTAATAGAAACTACTCTCAGAGTTGAAAATCGACGATTATTTTTAAATCAATAACAAATTTTATCATCGATAAATTTTTATTGTTCATAAAGATGACATCAGATCAAAAAAAAAAAAAAAAAAACAAACATTTTATTATAAAAAAAATGTATTAACCGTTCCGTTTCGAATTTCAATAGAAACAAGCGTGTTTTAAACTTAATTGATTACCTATTTATTACTTAAAAGTTATAAAACAATTTAACTATTAACAAATCTATACTTGTGTTTTGTTGCGTAGAGTAATAATACGCACGCCAGGACACAAATTTACTTCGAGCGCATCATTATTACTGAGAAATGAAAATAATGGAAGCATAGCTGAGTGGTGTATTAGTTTAAACAGCAGTGGTCTGGATTCTGACGAGCTACATTATGTGGAAATGTGCTTATGCATGTATATATGTAGCCTGGGAGTATATTCTAAGTACTAGAAATATATGTGGACATATAATAAATTGATAATAAGTGTTGCTGTATAATACATAAAATATGTAAGTATAAGGATATTGTAACAGAAAGTAGTCGTTCTGATATAACAATTATAATTATATAATGATGCAGCTCTTCTGGTCTAACAAATAGAAATAGTAATTAATATTTTTAAAATTTGCACGAAAAACTTATTGTTCATAAATGTATAACAATAAACCAATAAACGTACCTACGTGTTTATCAAATGTATGTAAATGTAATAATAATAGAGATAATTCAAAGACTCACAGCTAATCAGAGATTAAAATAAATAAATAAATATTAATTATGCGGTCTATTTATAAATAAAATTTATTCATTAATAAATAAAAATTTACAATTTGCGAAGCGCAGACTTGCCAGCTGCATCTACATCTAAATAAGTATTAGTAATTTACACAGCTCACACAAATATAATTATATAAATTATAGTGATTCGCGTTTATAAATTTAATAATATTAGTGGCGATTTGCGCTTACAGAGTAAAATAATATTAGTGGCGATTCTCACCTACACAGTAAATTATAACAAATCATGTATTATCTACATAGCTCACAGATCGCTCTCAGTAATAATTATAAAAATATGAATGAAGATGATGATAATGTGTGCGAGTCCAGCTATTCTCAATTAATATTTTTTTTTAGTATGTATTCTATTGTGATGGCATTAGCGGCAAGTCATTGCTGTGTTATTTAGATTTCAATTTTTTTTTTTTAAATAATATGAACACAAAATTTCTAAAATAAACAATGAATATGCAGTAATGGTACATAAGTATTTAGTATGTATGTAAAAATATTTGAAAAATGGTATAATGTTTGTAAAAACAGTAAAATATTTTTGATTATTTTTTTATAAATTTTCTAAGAAATAATTTAAATGGAATTAATAAAAAATTATAAATTAGTATTGTAAAAAATATTTTGAAAATAATAAATGTATTCAGCTGAACGGCCAAATATGTATTAGGCTAGAAATAGTTTAATTAATCCATTAAAACCTAAAATGAAATGAAATTGATTAATATCTATAATATTTTGCTTAAAGTTTTTAAATCATGTAATTATTATGCAATTATTTAAAAAAAAGTAACTTGTATTAAATTTTACACTTTTACTTGTATAATCTACGGATAACGAAGCGTCTAAGTATTTAATCAGTTTTTTATTATTAAAAGTGTAGAAAAATATAGATTTACATAAAACTCCCTACTTATAGCTATAATTTATTATTAACATTTAGCATACCTACGTTATAGTACTTATAGATAATAAGTTTTTAATTATAACTATGTGTTAATTATAGTTTCATGGTAAGTATTTATTATAGAGTGGTTTGTTATTTTCTTAAATAAGATTATTTTTCTTAATAAAAATGTTACTAGTTAATGTTAACTACATAATATTATCAAAAAACAACTAACAAGTGAAACTGACCAGTCATCTACAGTTTATTTTGAAAATAAATTAGTCATAGTCATGTAATAAAACGGAAAAGTCGCTCTACTGTATAGTAATAATAAGTAAGTTTCGAGTGTGTCTACATCACCATTGAGTGTCATTGGGTTATTGTAATGGATATATTTTTAAATTTACTGATAAATCATTCTATAGAAAAAAATCTATTTTTTTTCTTCCTTGCTATGAAAATTGAAAATTTTATAAAATAAATTGAAAAAATAAAAATAGAACATTTTAAATGTTTAGAAATAGCATAAAAAAAAAAAAAAAATTCGGCGTTCAAAAATATGTGAAAATATTTAACTTTTTCAGGTACCTAGGTATAATATATTACAATTATAGAAAGTTGTATCAGGTTTAGAAAATTATAATATATATTTCTTGTGATAATATTAAGCATCTACGGATAATTTTATTTTAAGTTATAACAAAAAAATAAAATCGATTTCCCGTAAACGGCAATAAAAAGGCGACTTAATTATCTATTCAAACTTTTTAATTTGAATTGTAAAAAAATATATTTTCTGAGTAGATCAAAAAATCTCAGAAAAGACAAAATTGTTACTGATAATTCACATCATCTTGTGACTTTATGAAACTTTTTGAAATAGTGTTTTTTCATTGCTATTTACCATCACGTCTTTTCGTAACAAATAAAAAGGTATTATCACTGTACCATTTTGTTACAATATTTCTCATGATAGATGTTTATAAAAACTAAAAATCTAACACAATTCACTAAAAATAAGTATTAATGGTATTATAAGTATACAAAATGCTTTTTATTTGTTATACATATTATGTGATATATATAAATTTTAACATATTTTTAGCGGCTTGGCACCTATAATAATTTACTACAGTGATGAGTCAATGTTTCTATTTATTCTATTGAGTATTGATAAAGACACTAAAATTATTAATATCTTTTATATAGATCAGTAACAAATTTAATGTTTTATGGGTTATTTGATTTTAAGATAGTAAACTTAGTAATTATTTGATTTTCTGTTATTTACTAAATAATAGTAATAGTATAATCTCTGTTGTTTACTCGATGTTAAAATGTAATGAATATTAATGGAGGCAAATATTTAGTATTTTCAGGTAACAGGAAATATTGTATAGGTGTCCAGTTATCCATAACATTAAGTCATAACAATAAGAATTGTACGCATTATAAAGCTTAAATCTTTCATTAATTTAATATTACTAAAGTTATAATATAGGTATGCACCAGTCATATAAGTTAGGTTAATACTTACGGTAACTTTGTAATATAATTTGATTTTTGAAAAGAACGTATAACTACAATGAATAAATTATAGTATCACGTCGTCATTTCCATTTAAAATGCAACACAAAATGTTTGTTTAATTACTTACAAAATAATGTTTTTGTACATCTATCTATGATTTTTTTTCGTAGTATTCATTTCTTACATAAATAAATATAAATGTGGAACTATTTAAAATTTTTTTTTTTTAAATAATTACATAATTGTCAAAAAAGAAAGTGATGAATATCAGTTTTTAAACTTATTTATAAAAAGTATAATAAGTG
The DNA here is from genome assembly GCF_002803265.2 of Melanaphis sacchari. Classification (NCBI taxonomy): domain Eukaryota; kingdom Metazoa; phylum Arthropoda; class Insecta; order Hemiptera; family Aphididae; genus Melanaphis; species Melanaphis sacchari. Next base: position 1,749,153 of record NW_020271162.1, on the reverse strand, counting down.
TTTATAATAAAACTTAAATATATAATACAATTATGTAAAAAATAATTAATAATTATCTATGAGTACCACTTGGTATAAATTCCAAAATCTAAATTAGTCTGAGTTTAAAAATGATTTATAATACTGAACATGTTTTTACTATAAATTAATGTTTTAAATTGCGTATATATTAGTATACAATTTTAACCCTAGAATTTGAATTTATTTCTTTTATTGTAAGACTGCATTAAAAATATTCCTTTTTTTTAAAAAAAAAATCAACGTAATTTAAAAAATGTAGGCTAGGTAATTATTAATTACTAAAGTTATATTATTTACTTAATATTATTAAGTAAGTCGTATTTTAAACAAAACAATGATATAAAATATATTAAAATACTAGGAAAAAAGCCCTAATACAAAGGAATCACGAAAACATGAATTTATATGCTCTAACTTGCATTAATATGCAATTAATATGTAAAAATATACAAAATATGATTTTGTATTTGAATTAAAAATAACACAAAAGAAATTTTGGCTGAATATATTTTCTTATATTATAGTGTAGCAAAATAAATATGAAAATGCATTAAATTCATAGTCCTGGTAATTAATATCAACAGACAAAAATTAGAAATTGGTAGCATCTTATAATAAGATGTTGTATTTAGATCATAGGCGCTATCAGACCTTTTTTCAAGGTATATAAGAAGCCGTATACCACAGTTAGCCGTAATTATACATTATAAACTATAATGAATTTTACATAACTTGTACTATTGTATAAAAATACTAGTATTTATAATTATCGCTTGTACATATAGGTCATAAACATATTTTTAAATTTTATGGAAGGCCAATAAAACACAGAAAAAATAGAAGTGCCAAAATACACCCAGCCACCTTCAAAAATGGTATTTCTCTGTTTAAGGTTTGCTACTGTATAAATCCCTGATTTCACCTATAATTTAACCAATAAATAACAGATTTAAAAATTTTTAAAAATTTAAGATGAAAGAATTTTTTTTATATATTGCATGGTTCTTATAATGCGTTTTCGTGTTATGTTCTTTAATAATATTAGGTATTTAAGTAGATTGTTGTCGTTGTTGATATATAGTAGTTATATATAAAAATTATACTTAGTAATTTCAGATTTGTATTTTTTGTAACTTCAGAATTATATTATTACTCTTAGTTTTTATTTGATATACATGATACGTAAGCACGATTCTACTATACATCTATTATACAACAATACAACTTGATATAATTTAATACAAACATAGAATTATATTTAGTTAGTGGTGCGAATTCCGAGATCATTACTAATTATTAATTACACAATTCACATTATGATTTACAAAAAATTATAAATTTAGTCTTGTTACTTATACGGCATAAGACACACATTATTTATTTTTGATTTTACTATAAATAAATACAATCGAAAAATAAATGTTAGTTAACTCAGTAAATAATAAAATGTATCAATAAAAAATACAATGTCCTTAGGTATATAAAAATATATGAGTCTATGTGATACGAAAATAATAGGTATAATATTGATTTTTTTCAAACAATGTCGTTGAAAAACTAAAAACATAAAAGAAAATATTTGATCATTCAAAACTATATTAAATTTATTATCTAAATATGCAAAAGATCAATAATATTTATTATTAAAAGCCCAAATACTCAAGTCATACAGTTCAAGGTGCGCAGATATAAATTATTATTAACAGAAATTTCATAACAAATATAATGTCATAATAGAAAAAATAAATATAATATTAATGAAAAAGAATATATTATATACTATAGGTACATGTATAAATAGTTAAAATTAATTAAATGAAAAATAAATGACAAATATTTTTGGTAACAATTATTTAAGTTAATTATTTATAAAATGTATCACTTGTTATTTTGCAATAAAGTTATTATTATAATAATGTTATTTATCAAAAGGATTCTAAACACCCACTATTAAAGGGGCTTAATATAGGAAATTTTAATAGAATTTCAGATTAATTAAAATGCTTAATATTAATATATGTATATTCTAACTCAAAGTATTTTAAAAGTGATCCCTTGTCAGTAACAACAATGATTGTTACGTATTAATGAGAACTATACGTTTTTATTTCTTGGTATAAATACTCAATAATTTTTGATAAATAAATGATTAAAAAATAAACAAAATATTGTATTAATAAATTATTTTGATTGAGTAAAAAAATTAAAACGTTAAGATATACATACATTTTTTCTATGTGTTAGTAAAAGAATTGTTTTTCATATGTATAGATTCATTATCTAATTTAAATTCAACACAATGGTTATTTAATGATGAGGTACACTGGAAACCTATTGTACATTAATTAGTTGCCTACTTTCCCTTCTTCTTTATAGAAATTTTAACTAATAAAAGTTTAAGTTTTACTTAGAAGTATTTTACAACTTTTTGGATCTCAAATGATTTGTACACAGACATTTAAAGTTTAAACGGTTTAAAGCGCTATTTGCCCTGTAGGCTTTGATATTATATTATAAGTTAAAACTTTATGAGTTTTGATTACTATAGGTACTTTTAAATTTGTGTCTTCTAAGTCATGAAAACACTATCTATTATATTATTATCTTAAAAATTTTAAAATATTTTAGTTTAATATTAACGATATCTATCGCTCAGTATAGAAATGAGTTTTACTAACCTTTAGGTATTTATATAATATTATATCATTTAACATCAATGTTAATAAGGTAATTGCACAAACTAAAATTTTAATTATTAAATCTTAATTGAAAGAAAAATGGAATTATGAATTGCTATATTTATATTACATTTAAAAAATGGTTTTATTGCAAATTTAATTATACATATAATATGCTAACGTCGTAGATTGTGAAAATATATTTATTTTATTTAAAACTTAAAATGATTATGTTTATTATTAATATAGTTCTTATTAAATTTTGAAAAAAATAAATATTTTTATTATATGAATGATTATATTAATATTAGTAATGTCTCAAATAGAGTGATGACTAAATTGAAGTAGGTACGTAAAATTGTAATTGTTTTTTGTTTGAAATATTCGTATTTTAAATTCTTGATTATCATTAGCTGGTAAATTTTATGTATTTTCAAATGATTTAAAAATAATGTAAATTATTAAGTTAATTATTATAAAATGCAAGTACTTCATATACTTAATTTCGTCACTTATTTTTTCATGCAATACTTTCATAAATTAAACAAAAATAGTAAAATATATCAAGTTTCCGGCGAGGCAACAAATGTATTCTAAAATTCATAAACTAAAACCAACTACATAAATTGTCAAATGATTAATTTAACAATATTTTTAATATATATTATGTATAATTATTATAATAACATTATTTCATTATTTAATAATTATTTATAAATATACATAGACACACAGTCTACTATATCACTAATATGCTCTAATAGTATTAGAAAAAAATCAAAAATTAAATTATATTTTTAAAAAAACAGGTTAAAATGTCGCTATTGAAGAAGTGGATCAAAAATCTCCACAGATAAACCTGATCTAAAGTACTCACATATAAAAATGCCTTCAGGTCTTTAATCCATTCAGAAAATGATTTTTTTTTTTAAATGGATTGAAATGTCAACAAATGGATTCAATTTTCACCAACGAATCGAAATGTTCTATTACAATGTTATTTCGTTTTATAATTTTTATAAATATATGTTTTTAAGCTAGTCCTTTTCTCTTTTTTGAGAAGAAGTAATGATTCAAATTTCAACTTTGATGACGTTGTCTGGTACAAAATTTGGTCTTGTTGGTACATAATTATTATATTATTAACATAGTTATTACATTAAAATTTAATTTATAGTACTATACTTGTCCAAAAATCAAGAATAAAAATAAATAAAAACGACAAATCCGTTTTTGACAAAACTAATCCTTATTATTTTGTTGTTATTAAAAATTAATGATTATAGAGACTTGAACTATTCCTCGAATATAATATTATAATTTTTAGAGTATTTTGGCTTTTTAATTGATTTTATACGTTTATATTTTATTTAGTACATATTTATTCAATACAAAGCTTAAAATAATTTTTATATAAGGTTCCTCATTGCTAATAACTGTCCTTATTGATAATAATTATTTGTAGTTAATAATATATTTATTTTAATATCGATAAGTTTTTTAGAAAATATAGTATAATGGGCCCAATTTTAAAAATTATTTAAAAATATCAAAAGTGCATTGATAGTTTTAGATATTAAGTGAAGTGATAATAATATATCGATTTTACAAAAATTTTATTATTGTTATTTTTTCTCTTTATATTTTTAAGAACAATAAAAATTCTTTGATTTTCAACTTCGATAGAGGTTTGTGGTATTAAATTAAATCTAGTTGGTATTATATATAAAAAAAAAATTCCAGTACTTTTCTCCAGTAGATAAATCGATTATTTAAGGTAACTTCTTTGTTTTACAGTAAGAGTTGAGTTTACCAGGTTTACCTCGTCATTAATTGAATCACTATTATACATATATGTTTAATTTGAATTTAAAAACTAATATGAAAAAAAACTAAGTAAAGAAAGTTTTCAGCCTTTATTATTAAGTAGTAAGCACATTTCATAAAATGTATTTTGGTATTGTTATTACTATAAGTAATACCACGGTTGGTTGAATTATTTTTCCAAAAAATGGCATTTATATTATATTATTTATTATATTTAGCTATTATAATAATTTAATATATTGATATCATATATTATTATTATTTATTTATTTTTTTATTGATCTTATTTTAAATCCGGTAACTAAGGTTATTAGCTATGGATAAGAACAGTAAGTTTTTTGTGTAAGTTTGTTTGTAAGGTTTGGTTAGTAAGATTGAAACACATGTGTGTATATGTGTGTGCCATGGATTTGTTAGTAAGAACTCTGGTGGTCACCCATTTGAGAGCTAGCAACTCCGGGATGCTTGACCTCAGAATATATTGGTGACTGAGGCCAACCCCGCGTCACACCAGGCCACTCATATATTATTGTTATTAACCTTTGAAACGATATTGACTTACCGTATATTGGTAAGAATTAGTTCATAAGTTGTTTATAATAATAATAATAATAATAATAATAGTTTATTTAGTAAAAAAAATATACAATTTCACAATAATAAATAAAAATATACAAGGTATAAGTTTGCAACTCCCCTTTAAGCATAGAACTTATTGGGGGGGGGTATATATGTTTGAGTTCAATACAATATCAATAATAATAAAAGTAAATAATATAATTATAACACAAATAAACCGGCATTGATATTTAAACAAAGAATATAATAATATTTTTTTCATTTTTAAACGGACTTATTAAAGATCTATAGTCGACAAGTACATAGTTTTTAAATATATAAACATTTTTAAAATTAAAAATATTGATAGTAAGTTGTCTACATATTTCAATAGCTTTTTAGGCCAAGTTGTTTTTTAAAAATAGGTGCACAAATATTAATATTATTTTTATAACGGGTTTTATTCAAGTGGTCTATCTTAGCTAGATTATGCTTAAATCTGTAGAAATTTAATAGGATATTCCTAAAATTTAATTTATAAATGCATAAGGCATTTAGTTTTAAGTAAACAGAGTTATTGCTTTAATCTATTAAGAGTGGTTTTTAGTTGATAAGTATGTGAGTCATATGCTCACAATGTCATAATGAATTAAATTATTAGTTATAATATGATTTTGAGTAATGCAAAAAACTGGTCATTTCAGTTATTATTTGAATGCATTAAAAGGTATAATAATAATATAAAATATAATAAATAATATTATATCACCATGTTAAATTAAAGTAATTAAGATAAGTGCACCACACTGTCCATACTTAATTTTTGAATTTTGTCTCCCTTTGTTTTACATTTTATACATTTCTAATTTATATAAAATTAATTTATTTAATATTTCTAATAAATACCTTATAGGGTAGAGAAAACGAAAACGCCTTTATTATTTATTCAGTAGGTATTTATATAGATTAGACATTCAACACATATAATATTCTTTTAATATTTACACTTATTCATAACAGATATTATTATAGGTACACGTATATTCATTAAAATACGAAAATATTAAAGTTGACTTGTAATGATTGTAAAATTTTTAGAGCTAAAAATTAATTCTTCAATAAATTATATACACATAGTTATAAAATTATATTGATATTGGAACTTAAATATGTTTTTTTTTTTTATTTATCTTTAGTACAACTCGGCAGCAAGGGCCATTAGTTACAGCGTCTAGTTAAAATTATTTAAAATATTTACATTATGTCACATTCATGCTACAATTCAATTATATTTTTTCGATTATATATTTTGTTAGTTCTAAAAGTTTAAAGATTTTCTTTAATTTGCTTTATGTTTATAGAAAATTAATAAAAAATCAACAATTTTATTTCGTTCATTTTTTCTTGTAGTTTTAATTAAATATATTTTTCGTCATTTAAATTACTTCTATATATAAATATATTAAATACATAATAATATATATTATGCCTATATATATTACGAACATTATCCCTGTGTTTTAAATTATCAGTTCTATTGATTGAGTAATAGATTACTGCAATTATTTAATTATTGAAATTTTATTATTTTATCTTTAATTGCTTCCAACCACTTTTACATTTTTTATGCCGAAGTTTTGTATTCTAATATATTGTCATTTCTTACAATAATTTTGCTTCTTTCACTTTATTGATAATTATCTCATACATATAATACCGGTTATTCAAGTGTAAAATAAATAATTGGACATCAACGCTAAAAAGTATTGGTAATTATACTATATACCTCAAAGAGCTGGACAAATCACTTTACAGTCATTGCTTTCTTTAATGATGTTTTAAAGTTAATTTTCGAATTTGTTTTAAATATAAGATAGAAATACTACACTTTTATCGTTTAAGACTATTAAATTAAATACTATAGTAAAATTAAATACTATAGTAAAATTATATAGTTATTTTACATATTTTTGTGTGATAAAAATGTATTGATAGAACAAATTTAGAAAATAGTCTATTAATATTAAAAATAGTTAAAATACATTATTTTTTTAGAACAGGGTACACTCATCATTATTGTGTTCTTTGTAAAAATGTAATCTTAATGCGAAATTTAAAATACGTACATTATTTGTATGCGTTCGAGTATATCTAAAATCAAATGCATCCGTTTTTTTTTTGGTTAAGTGAATTTTTTAATAATAGTAATTAAATTATTATCGATATGTACAATGCTTTAAACATGAACAATTTATTGTATATATTAAAGTGAATTTGACAGCAAATTTTAATGTATTTACAAAATAAGTTTCCACTTGTATAGCTTATACATTTTATCATTAAAATAGAGTTAAACGTTAACTATTATTGAGGAAAAAAATTAAAAGTATTCATTTAACATTTTCGGTTTATTCATTCTATTTATAATAAAATACTTAGATGATATTTTATAATTTTTACTGTCTTTAATTTTGGTTTAAGTCATCTTTTATTGTTTAATAAAATACCTCCTTGTTGTAGGTACTTAAAACTTACAAGAGCCGAAGCCGTATGATCAAAATATAATGTGAAAGCACAATTACGATTCAAATGGTACTCCAGATAGTACACCTATAGACTATAGTAGTTCATAATGCTTGACTGAATGGTCATAGAAACAAAATGTTTTCTCTATGATAAAACTTGAGAACTTTAAGTATTATATTATATGTTGGCGAGGGCTTTCAAAAGTTTATATCAATTTAGGTTTATATATTTAAAAGGTTTTAACATTTTCTTTTATAAAAAAATAGTTAAATATAGTGAATGAAAATGTGTTAATATTAAAACAAATAGAAAATAAATGCGGCTACATATATAAGAAAGAAAATTCAACGCGTTTGGTGTTTACACATTATATATATAATTAAATATGTCTGCTCATTATATATCTATAATATGTACTTATATCAACTCGTACGGCAATAATGTTGTCTGACATTTGGTAATAAGATTTTGCTGGAATGGATTTGTTTTTCGTATATATTAATAATAATGTGTAATCTTATATAATAAAATAATACAGTTGGGTGGTACACGTCATAATATATACATCTGAATAATATTGTATTACCACTTCTCTATTTTTATAATGTTAACTACGTGTAGTGACCATAAATATTAAGTCCTTCTCCTTCCCCGAGCTGCAGAAAATCTTCTCGTCATTGTCGTCGTCGTCGCTGTATTCGTACGCACAGGTATCTACTCAAGATACAATTACACATATCGTGTGCTTTACAGTCTTTCATATATCATTATAATACTCGAGTCACTGCAGTTTCTGTCGCGTATCTATAATATTATAGTTGTAATAAAGGTTAGTAACATCGGTTCAACCGAGACCCACTGCTGTCATCGCCACTGCTGCAGCCTTTTCTATATAAATTTTAATCTTTCATCATTGTATTTTATTCGGGCACATTATAATAATGACAATAATAATAGTAATATAGCAATACTCAGTAGTAATAGTAATAATAATAATAATAATAATAATAATAATAATATTGATATAAAATTTTCACATTATTATACCAACAGCAGATACCTGAATGCTCCTTCTCTTTTCGTTTCTCGATGTCGGCGACCGAACGACGATAGCGAAGGCGTGCGACGCTGTTACACAACGCTTCGGCCTCGACGGCCACCACCACCGTCACCGCCGCCGGTACTACCTCAGCCACCGCCACTTCCACCGCCGCGGCGCTCGACCATTACACCGTACAGACATTGACTCTGCAGTCTTAACCAGCGTATGGCGATCCAAAGAAGTTTTTTTAGTGTACACCTGACGACGGTAAATAATTATTTTGTTCAATAATATTCGCGCTTTCTCTAGAACAGTAACACTTACCTTTACGTTATCCGTTATATTTTCTGCACATGATTTGAATGTAACGTGTGTGAATTTATTGTTTTTGTAATATAACCATTAGTGTGTCTTGTGAGTACAATCAAAAATACTTTACCGATCAAGAAATAATCACTTTACTGTACACTAAAAACATCAACCGTAAGAAAACATCATAATAATAATCGATATTTTGTCTCTGTTCTCTCTTATTTAATATAAAAGTCACCGTATATCGTCACAAGTGTTAGTGTGAGCTTATAGTTTTTTTTTCTGTTTTGTTTGTAAATTATTATTTGAATTGATCGTACTATCAGTATTATTAATATCACTAGTGGTCAAGAGTTCCGTAAGGTCATTGTCGCTGACACATAAGTTCACAATGTTCGCCGACAAGCAAACGCCACATAAAAACACAGATGGTGTCACCGCCACCGCAAGTTTATGACGAAATAATCTGCACTATAAAATGTACTGGATTCATCATCGGAATCGAGGAAAACACCTGTGTATAATATTTATTGCATGACGTACTCTAAGTTTTGTTTAAAAGTATGAAACAAAACGTTATGTATCCAGAACACAGTTTTACAATGTCGGCATTGGTCATCATTTTCTCTGCTACTTTATTGGCTTTTGTGGGAACAACAACAGCACAAGGTACGTGTACTTCTGTTTACCACATGTATATTTTTAAAATAATTACAAAATATCTATTTTCTCTAGCTACATATAAGATAGGTATATTAATATTGTGTTTATGGTAGTCTTTGGTCAGTTATTTTAACAATTTATATGAAAGTTTTAATATTATTTAATGGGTCTTATATTTAAACCGGCCACATTTTTTACTGAAGTAAATAATGATACAAAATTAGAAAGCATCATTAAAACAATTTAGATAATATCAATGAATTATCTTTATTGAATTAAAATTATTATCAATAGTACCTAGATAATTTGTATCTTATGTAAGTATACTTCTAATTACCACTAAATTTTTTATTTATTTCTTAAATTAAATACATAAATACAAGTAAGTTAACAGCGTTTTCTTATACTATAGTCATTACAGAACCGGTGTAATAGTGGGGGGGGGGGGGGGTCTAGGTACTCGTGCTTAGATGTTAGAAGTACGTCAAGAATGTATACCTATTGATAACAAATAACTGGAAAAATAATTTTTTAGATATGTATTATTTAGTCATGTTTCAGTGTAAATAACAATCGTATATATGCGTGTCATTTATCATTTGTAATTGTATCCCTGGCCGAGGCTGCTGTCTATCTTATTTTACATAATAATATTATAGTCTATAACTAAGATTTATGGAGTTTAAAATCTATAATGACAAATTTGGCGTTTTGTACCATATTGGTGAACTTTGAGTAATAGGTAATAAACCTCGATGAAAACTGCTTGGATTTGCAGAACTATTTAATTGATGGTAATTCTAGTGATATAGTTGCTTCTAAATTATTTGAAGAGTTATAAGTATTTCGAAATGCAATTAAAAAAGATTCTAATATAGTACAAGCACTAACTTTCTTAAAGACAATGCTTGGTACATTTTTTGACATCGAAGTTTCTCTTTTAATCGTACTAACAATATCAGTAATCTCTGTATTTACTGAAAGAAACTTTTCTTATAATTAAAAACTACTCAAAAAAAAAAAAAAATTTCTTAAAAAAAAATGACTGATCTGGCTACAATCGACTTAGAAAAAAAGTAGTAAACACGTTGGATTTTAAAGATATAAAATTAAAATAACATAATATTTTTTGTGTCTGATAAGTTAAAGAAAAAAATATTTTGATTTTTGTTTTTTAATTAAATTGTGAACGAATAATATTAGTACCTAATAAGTGATCGATAATAAAATATTAATTGATGTGTACATTTATATTTTATCAGTAAATATGGAGTTTTGTTCTAATTGTTTATAATTATAATATGTTTGTGTGAATATTTAAGGATAACAATTTTAATAAAACATTAAACAGAATAGAGTATGTAGTGTAAGTTTTACCACAAAATAAATCAAAATTTTCACCGGGATTTGCCATACGAGCCCTGAGTCGTTGGATTTCATGTTATATACGATATCAAACAAACTTTTGACGATAGAATCAACAAACTTTTTATCTATATTCCATATTAATTCAAGATTTTCGAACAGAGTAAATATTTTCCGATTTTCCTAGTAGTTTATCCATAAACGATTTATTTTCTATTTATAGTATTATATTTGTTATTCATTTTTATAGAAGTAGTAACAATGTTCTTAAATTTCTATTCACTAACCTATGTACTCATGTGTAGGAAAACTGAAAAGATAGAATACAAAAAAAAAAAAAAAATAATAATAATAATGGGCAAACGTTATTTATCTGTGCATTGTGCACACGCCTATGTGTATTGCTGCTGCAGGTATGTCAATTAAGTTCTTAACTATTCATCAAGTAATAATTGTTCGCTATACACTAAATTATGTGGTACCTAAACTTAATAATATTCATCTTAAGTGCTATTTTGTACATAATAACGATAAATGTAATATAATAATGATGGTGAGTCTTACGTAGGTATGTAATGGATTATAATTTATAATGCGATATACATTTATTGTATCAAATTTTACAGTACATAAAATAATATCATCTCGTATGTAAAAAAAAAAAAAAAAAATAAGAAAAATAATAATAAATAAATAAATAACGATTTTCGACTAATTATGAAATGGGTATCGCCCCACAGCTATAATATGTATCATGTATGCGATGGGTGTCCTTGGTTCGTGACGGCAACGACTTTAAGAATAGTATATCTATACAACTATACACCACCAGGTTGCCAAGCCGTCTTAAGCATATATAGTACCTATATACATTCCTCTATAGCAAACTGCAGGTGTATGATATAGCCAAGATGTATGTGTGTTACGACGTTGCCATGATTTTATATCGAATGCGATTTACAATATACTTTTACTTTCACTTTGTTACGACGGCCGCCCTCGCACAAAATACCGACGGCATTGCGCGATAGTAACGGTGGAGGTGCCTCACGAGGCCGTGGACCGTAGTCCGTGGTAATGGAATTTCAGAATTCAGGAAACAACCAGTCTTAGACACATTACAATACGGGCTAACACCATATGAATAATATTATTATTATGTTTTGATGGTATTATTGCGCGACAGTATAAGACGTGTGGCGCCGAGTGGCTAACCGAACAGTTATTATATTATTACTATTTACATTCGATGCGTTTAAAAATATTTAAAAACTTAAACTAACATGTTCTGCAAGTATACCTATTGCATTAGTCATCGCGAACTAGCTTCTCGATCGTTCCAGTACCTAACTATATATAATTATAATTCACTCAGTATATTTAATTCGACTGTGAATGCTTATTATTAGAACTCGATTTTTATATCTAAATAAATCGTTAAAAAAGTATTTATTATAAATTATAATTGCTAAAAAAATTAAAAGACACTTAGGTATTTAATATTTTAAGCTTGATAAAAAAAAATATTTTTATTTGCTATTTTAAAATTAAAAACGGACACGTTAAATTTCAATTACAATAATCTGTACTTCGATAATTATTCCATTTACAAATCAATTAATAGGTTACATTGATTACATTATTTCGACAAAAAATTAAATAATTTCGACGACTTAACACTAAAATTGTGTTTATTTCTAGCAATAATATGTAGGTAATATGGTTAATAAAATACAATTAAAGAAACATATTACATTTTTGTGAAAATTATTTTAAAAATGATGCAAAAATTAGCGAACAAGTTCAATTTAGGGGAAATATTTAGAAAGAAAAGAAAAATCATATTTACTTCATTACAATTAGAATGATGCGAAATTAATTTATAAATATGAATTATCTTTTTATTATACTCCCCGTCAAAAAGTATTTATTATAAAATCCAAGCCTAATTTAATATCATTGTTTCAGTACCTAGGTATGTGTTGTAATAGTATGTAATAGTAATATTAACAAGTAACAACAAGGTAATTGCACATGACGCGAATAATTATTATTATTTCTTTAAATTTTTTTGAACACATTATAGATGAGATTTACGCATATTTTATAAATTTGTTAACATTGTAATGATAAAATCAATGTTAATCGAAAACAAAGTTTCTTCATTAATAGGTAACTACTTACGTTTTATTCAACTGAATTTAATAATTAAAAGAAAAAGTAACCATGAAATTAGGTTATACTTTATTTTAATATTATTCGTGATGTTTTCATAATACAAAGAAAAACATATACTTTTTATGTATTTACATCAATAAATTAAAATGTAGGTAATATTATTTATTTTTTTATGTATCATTTCATATCTATACCTATTACAACACTGGTCGAGGGTAATGTTCTATTGGGAACGTTTGAGACATTAATAATACGATGTGTCATAGATTATCTCATAAAAGTTCGTTATGTTTAACCGTATCTGTTACTTTTTTAGACCAGTAATCCCACTATAATAGATCCATTGCGCAATTTCGAACAGATTGTTGTGTAATAATAAATATACGGCATGTATACACAGGTAGCATTCACACCCCCGCCACATAATATAATATTTGCACAAAAATAATACATATTTGACACAAAAAGCAGGAACATTGCGCGTACAAACGGCAGATAAATTGCGCAATATACATTGATGGACATATTTTGTCGTGACATATTTCAACAAAATTTACCTAATACTTATATTTCTATATGTAGCATTATGCCGACAATGGTGATGTTATACGTACATAGGAAACAACGTCGATGGCGGAAAACTCTAAATAAAATCGGGGAAAAAAATACAACACGCGTTTCGTCATGCTTCGACTTACCTAACAAGGACCAGCCGAGGGTATTCTGTTTTTACTTATAGCTATATCGGCCATTGGCAATGTATTTTGGCATGTTGTGTAGATAAAGTTAAAAAAAAAAATGATTTTAAAAGTAAACGTCATTATTTAATCGCGCCTGGAGTCACCACCATCATTCATCCGGTTAATGGCACTGCGTACAGTACAACATTAAAAATTAATGAAGGAAATGCTATAATGTGTTCTTCGAATATCTCCAGGCCTAAATGACTATCGATTTAAGTATATTTAGTCTATTTATAATTATACCTATGATTGTAAATTGGTCCGCCGCCGCCGTTAAGAATGCCTTTACAGGTTAATGTGCAGTTTAGAGACACTAAAACTATTATAATAGCGATGACACACCATTGTAGAAACGTTGATTTCTTAAAATATTGTAAAAGATTCTTGAACATTTTATTTGATTGAATGACTTAGTACTATGTTGGTTATGTTATACCTTATAACTTGTAATAAAGTGAAATTGTATTATTTCTTACGCTCCGAAAACAATCACAAAAAATGTGTACATTTTTATTTAAATACCTATTATTTAAATACAAAAAAGTTTCTTACCTTTATATAAAAAAAAAAAACAGTATTAATTTAATAATTATTTTTCTTTCATCATTTTTTGCTGAATTAAAATGTGTTTATCATGTATATGATGCGGGCTGGGAGTAGTTATCTATACTATTGAGTTATTCCATTTATTATGTATAGGGAATATATTTTTTATTCTAATTATTTTTTTTTCCAAACAGAAGACGCATATTTTACGATTTAATAACAAATTGATAATATATATAATAGCGTTTTTCAATGCATTTTAAAATTATAATATTATGTTATATGAAAAGATGAAAAACAGGTTTCTTTGTTATTTCTTAGATCTGATCGCAAATTAAATTATAGATTGGCGATCGCTATAACAATCCGGTATAATTGACACAAGTGGTTAGATTAAATAGAAAACAGTAGATGTTGATGAAATGTACAAATTATTTTTGTTAAAATGTCAAAATGTATCATACTTTAGTTTATAACTGTTAGTTGAATCAATCCTTGTGCCTATAGTATATTAAATTAATTTAATAAGTTAAATTCAGTGTTGATAAACTTAAAGGTAGGTATAAAGCTGTTGGTGCTTTTATGTTTTCCTATGTATGTATATATTGCTATCTATATTTATTTCAATTATACATAGTAAGATAACATTTTAAAATGGAAAGAATGGAAAATGTTCTTTTCAAAAAACAAGAGTTATAATATTATGTAAAGTTGAATTGAGATGATTTTGTAACACTACATTTCATCGTCTATGTAATAAATTTAAAAATTGATGATTTATAAAATAAGTAGTTTTTAATTTTTGCAAGACTTTAAGTGCAATAATTAGCAACTTTAATTTGACTTCATTGAGATATAATATATAAATTCAGATTATTATATACTCAAAAAATATAAAACACATAATGCCACGGTAATGTGGAACTTATTAATTTATAGAATAATCTCAATAATCCATAATACCTAAATAATGTTTAATACTATATTAATACCGGTTTACAGTAATAGTATTAATACAATTTAAATATTAAGTAATTATCTTTAGTAACTAAACAGCCTTGGCTACTATAAGAACTAACTAAGCTCACAAGTAGTTATAACTGTTGTGAAATACAACAACTTCCTTTTTAAATAATTGTAACATACAACATAACGTTTAATTATTTATGCAGTTTATTCGTTGTATTTTTAATTTATTATCAATATTAAAAAAATAATGGAAATTTGATTAAAGATAAATTCTAAGTAACCTAAAATTATTTTATTATTTCTTCCATTATCTAATATGGATAATAATGCATTTTATATTGTATTATATATTGTTTATAATAGACATGTGTGTGTATGAATAACATTGTTACTAAAAAAAAGGTCAAAAACATGTGTCTACGCTGAAACATTAAACCGTTAAAAGTATTAATTATTATTGTTATTAGAATTTCACATTAAGGGATTCTGGTTGCCGTTAATTCATGTAATACTACAGCAGAGTTGATATTGTAATACAATATAATAATTCATAATAAACCGAGACAGAGGCAAGAACAATTAATTCCGGCTGTGACCAGCGAGCTGTTTTAATTGCTCCGCGATTGTAATAATTAAAATCGTTGATTTTTTTATTTTTTTGTAATCGTCTTTGGGTGGTCGGAATATTATCCTATCATAACATCAACTATATCTATCTATTCCACGCCAGCATGTGGTTATTCTGAAAATCGATTTAGATTTTTATTCAATCAGTCCATTTGAAATCAATATACAATCATCCTCCATTATTATCGTTTTCGTCTTGCGTTTTTCTGTTGTTATAAGATATTATAAAATGTCTCGAGGGGATACATTTTTCTATTATGAACACTCGTGCTATCTCGAAATTTATATCTATTAAAACTAAACGGTATTTTATATTTTTAACAATTGTTAAGTTTGATATAATATAAAATCTATATGAATAAAACGTATGTATTAATATTATGCATTACAATTTTATTTTAACTAGCATGCGTATAACGTATTATAATAATAGTTGTACCGTTGTTGTTAAAATTTGTTTGTGGTGATGCAGTAACCTTCGTTTATCGCACTTTCACTTGGTATTTAATAAATAATAATATAGGGCAACTATAATAACAACAATAATAACGATTATTATCATTATTATTATATTTCATTCAAATTTCTTAATTTATTTTATAAAAGTAACTATATAATATACATCTATAACAGTGATCTCAAACTCAAATTACCTACGGGCTATATATTTTTTCAAAAAAAATTCGCGGGCCAAATTTTAAGTGTCACTTTTATACTTATACACTAGAAACTAAAGACAAAATGAAGGCAAAAATACATACAAAATCCATTTTTTTACTTTTTATTACTACAAAATTATCATTGAAAAAATATAATGATCGTTAACTTAAAAAAAAATTATAATTAAAATTTAAAAATAGCTTGAATATTTGATAATTTTTATTTTTGAGCTGCACTGTTTTCATATTTTTCTTCAAAATGTATTTTTATTGCGGGCCACATAGAAGGGGTTCGCGGGCCACTTGTGGCCCGCGGGCCGTATATTTGAGACCACTGATCTATAATATAAAAAAATATAGTTACCTATTTTAATACATAATATATATGTATATTTTTGGTAACTATATCAATAATAACTTGGAATTAAATATAATTAAGTATTAAAAAATGTTTATAATGTTAATAAATAAGAGTTAAAATATTACAACAATGTCAAAACATATTATTTTCATATTTCACTCTGAAATACAAAAATAAATTTTTATCGTTAATTAAAAATCTATTATAGTTCTATTTATTTTTAGATACTTACTATTTATAGTTTATTGTCTATATTATTATGTTTTTAGTTGTTATTACTACTCAAATGTTATTAAAACCACAAATTAATATCATGGTAATTTTTATCGTATTCTAATAATTTTAATTGCGTATTTTAAAAACGGATTGTTTTTTTATTTCAATATTTATTTTAATTTTTGAGTAAAAATATATCGTTAGACAATGTTATTTAAAGTATTCTATAGGAGTAATGAAATAATGACGAAATATAGGTACAATAATTAATACTGTTTATTCTTACATTTAATCTTATTATTTATTTTGATAAGTTTATTTAAATTTTAAAATGTTTTTACTTTTAATACGTATTATTAAAATTATTTTGGAATTTTGTTTGATGAGTAGAATCATGTTCAGCTTTCTACACATAAAAGTGAATTAGCTTGTGAAATTTAGATCCGTTATCACAGAAAACTTACATTATGAAAACACCAACAGTAAATAATTGGCGTGAAATTACCATTAAAGATTAACACAATATGTCATCAACTTATAAATTAAGTTTTATAATAATATTTAACTTAAAAATACTAATGTATTACTTTTATTATTATATAATAATAATACAATATAGTTTGTAAGGTAATAAGTATTTAAAAAAATCACGCACAATACAAATTATCATGATATTGTGAAAGAAAAAAAAAATGAAGATATTTTTAAACAATATGAAATGGTAGAAATTGAATTTTTTTTAATTACTTTTTCTTATCGGATAAAGAAGAGGTTTTTTAAAACTATATTCTATTAATTATTGGTAAGCACTTTTAAGTAATATAATAGGTATAATTTTGGTATTTAATATTTTTGATAACAATTGAATTATGTGTGAATATTTTGAAACAACTGGTCACTCATTTTAAATTTGTTATCCTTAATTTTTAAATAACTTTTTTAGTACTTGTGTAAAATAGAAATGATACGTATTATCATTAATATTTTATACATTACATAAATATGTATTAATATTTAAATTTATAAATATATATATTTGTTAGTACGTACTTACATATTGAAAAGCATAAGGAATTTTTTAAATGAATATGTTGTTTATTAGTAGTAATATTTCTATTAATTTGTACTTGTATTAAGACTAATTTTTCTCATAATTCTATAAATGTAATGTAATAAATAGTTTTAAATGTTAACTATCTAATTTAGAAAATATTTCGTTAATTTTGTTCAATAATACAATTTTTTAATTATCTATTATTTACTCAAGTATATAATTACTACATTTTCTTAGATTACTTTATTGTACTAACGTATAAGCTTTTGTTAGTTTTAATTTACTTACGGACTATGCGTACTAGAAATATCAAACAAACGATTATTAACCAATTAAAATTACTATAAACGCTTCATGCTATAAATTGTACAGTGAAATTACAGAGAGAAAACTTAGAAAGAAGAGTTCTTAAAGAAAATATGCAAATATTTGTTAAAATTGCTTAAAATAGTTTTGTGTCATTTTAACCATTTTTTATAAAACATAAAAAATATGCAATATGTTTCTAATTAATTTCACAATTTTACAAAACAAATTTTATCTAAACTAGAATATTATAAAACTATCACAAATAACATTAAAATATATTATAAGTCTTAAATTTAAATACATATCATATTTAAATAATTAACACTGATATTTAATAAAATAGTCTTGGAATATAAACAGTTATTTTTATGACTATTAAAAAAAATTATACATAGGTATTCGTAAATAACAAATACATATTTGTGATATAAATAATATTTTACAATACAAATTATTCAATATGATTTTAATTATTGATTTTAAAATAATAAAAACTCGTATTTAAATCATATAATTAAAAAAAAAACAGCATTTAAATTATTTTAAAACTATTCAAGTTTCTTAGCATAAATTACAATATATTTTAATATAAATAAATATTTAATTTGATAATATGTTTTATTAGGTAGAGTTTCATGACCAAGTCATAATAAATATTTCAATAATGCAGTTAATAGTATAGAACCTTTCTAACATGTAACTTCTTATTTATTTTCGCTATTAACTGAATAATTAATCTAAGTATTCTAAGTTATGTATTAATGCGAATAACTTACTGGTTTCAATAAGTTTTCATGTCAGGTTTTAATTTATACAAACACTGCATATTTTATACCACTACTTAGGTTATTTATGCATTTAAAATTCTATCTTAAAAAATATAATATACTTGTATTTTCAATTTTGTATATAAGTATAATGTATACTGTAAAGTATGTTTACTATTTAAATTTAAAAATTGTAAATATTAAATAAGCAGAATAAATGAAAATAATTATGATGTATAATTTTGGTTAATAAAAACTATAGAATGCATTAGGAACGTATTTTGTAGTAAATATTTGTAAATGATAAACTTATTTTTTTTTTTTAAGTTAAATAAAATAAAAATAAAAATACTACATTGATTTCGATTTTTATTTTTATTTTGGTTTACTTAATCATATGATAAAAGTGTACTTTAATGTATATCAAATATATCATTATAATTGTTATTTTGTAAAATAATTAAAATAAATTGTACAATATGTATCATTCTTATATTTAATAAGCACTAATTAACTATCATCATCTATAGTGTATAATTTATAGCGAGGGAAACTTATCATTATTACATATAATTTTTTAAGTATACTGTATAAACACTACTGGAATATATGATGTGATTATTTTCACCTGCAAGTGAAATTCCATCACGACTCTCTCTATGTGCCGCCATTAAAAAAATATACGTGCGTTTTACCAGTTTATATATTCTTTTGAAATAATATTCTTTAATAAGTTTAAGTAAAATGTTAAAATGTGACCTATAATTTTATAATAACTGACCAATATGTTTTGTATACGTATACTTAAAATGTCAATTACGTTTTTTCTATTGTTATGTGCTATTGTTTAGTAAATACATTATCATAACATATTCTATCGACATAAATAATGTATATTTATATTGTATGTTTGATTATAGGTCAACAGCAGAGATTCTTTTTGCCTTCATCAAATAATGGAAATTTTGCTTTACCTCGAGTACAATTTCAAGAAGATGCAAATAGTGCTGAATTGATTTTACCTCAACGTAAACTATCTTCTGCAGATCCTTTACCACTATCTAATCCTAGTTCATCTAGTTTTTTTTCATCTCAACAACAGCTTCCACCAGGAACATTTACAAATTCTGGACCGTTTTCACGGCCACCAAATGTTCAACCATTTATTTTAAACGGACAGCAAACACAGTTTCAACCACTTCGAAACCCAGGTTCTTTAAGTTTCGTTGATTCTGTTTCACCACCATCCTTCTTTCAACAAGCGCCACAGCGTTCACCAACATTATCACCACCACCACAACAACAACAACAACAACCATTAACACAACAGCAGTTTAGTTTTTTTCCAAGTAATTCTCAACAACGATTTCGATCGGGTATACAGCAAAGACAACAACAACAACAACGAACAGAACAACCAGATTCTACAGATAATTTTGATGAACATACAAATGCACAATCCTCGTTAATATTAAAACAATCAAGTCAAGAAGGCTTTAATAGTGATACTTCTCGCCGTCCTTTATCTCAAACTAACGGAGTGATACCCAGAAATCCTTCACCTACAGGATCCATTAGATGGTGGAATCCTACAACGGCCGATTCAGAATCAGTGGCAGTAAGCAATGGTGACTCAGTAGATGGGATAAATACAAAAGACGATACTGTAGAATTAACTAATCAAAGACAAAACCAACCACCAAAACGTGGACGCGGTCAACCGCAACAGGCTAAGCGAAGACCCATAACTACACCAGAGCCATCTTCAATTATTAACCTAGAAGAACAACAAGAACCAGCCGCTATTGGATTTACAGTAATACATGATGAGAATGATGATCGACCATCGTGGTCTCAACCAATAATTACTACACATAGGCCACAACCTGGGCCAAATGCTTTTAGAAATAGAAATCAACCTGCAGTAGTTTCAGGATCGGTGATAAATCGACGGCCTACTACACTTAGTCCATTATCTATTTTAGAATCTTCTTCTACGACTATACGATCTGCGTCCCAGCAACCTTCAGCATTATTTGGAACAGTTAATAGACAACAAACAACTACTGTAAGAAGTAGAAAATCGTCCTTGTTTCCTACAACCACTACTACAATGAATACTTTAGATTATGAACAGGAAGAAGAAGACGAAGAAGAACAAACTGTGGAAGAAAAACGTCAATTCCAACCACGAAAGTCTACAACAACATCACAACCACCTACAGTTCCAATTACTACGTTGAGAACTGCTCTAAGACCAAAAATTAATTCTCTAACAACTGCAAATCCACAACAACAACGAATGAAAAAAATTGTAAATAACCCAGCAATAATTCAAAGCATAAACACCAGAAAACCATCAATAACAAGTACTAGTACATCAGCTCCCACAACTACTACAGAACGTGAAATAGTAGACGAATATGAAGAATACGAAGATATAGAACATACAACAACAGCTTTTACAACAACTGAGCTACCATCAAATAAGAAACAAACAAAAATTCCATTAGAAAATCAACCATCCATAGTGACAATAAATCAGAAAAATAATAATAATTCAATAACAACTACTGAAGGTTGGGTTGTAGTAGCAAGTGTACAAACCAGTAGATCAGTTTCATCATCATCTTCAATTACGGGAGGTGGAACAAATAAGAATCATTCTGTGCAAGAGTTAACAACGTCTACAGCAACTACTCCTACAACGAAGCACAGGTTCAATAATAAACCTATAATAACAACTACTAGCACAACAACAGTAGAAAGTATCATCGATAAATTAGATAGAGTTCAATCGGAACTTTCAAATGGTATATTGTATGGTAGCTCTTCTAATACAAATAATGGAAGTCGTATTTTGACTGATATGCAGAGTAGTGGTAACAATGATGATAAACGAAATGATGTGATTATATCATCATTTACAACTCCAATCACTGAAAAATCAACCAAGACTTTAACAAGTACAATGATCCCCACAACTACTACTACAAGTACCACTATTACTTCAAGTTCTCCCATTACTACCACATCTTTTAGTACTACCAGTGCTCCCAGTACTACTACAAAATCTGAAAAAGAAGAAGACGAGGACGAGGATAAAGATGAAGAAGAAAAAGAAGAAGAATCGGATGACTCCGATAAAGAAACAACGTTTGTTCGAAAATTTGTACCTAATAAACAGAGAACTACAACTGTTGCTTCTATTACTACAACTAGTACAGTAAAACCTTCAATTCAAGCTGGAAAGAAAAATAGATTAATAGATTCTGTTAAATTTGATGATTTATTAACTAGTGGATTACTTCCAGCTGGATTTAATCCAAAACCACCTCCAGCATATAAATCTAAGACGATTACAACCACGACTACAACTGAAACACCTTTACCAGTTACTAATAACATTAGTAGTTCTCAAGCAAAAAGTAATAATAGTAGTATTTATACTAATACTACACCAAGTACAATTACAGCAAAATCAAAATTATCAGGTTTGAATATTAAATTTGTAGATGACTCATCAGCATTAGCTTCGCTGTTACCACCAGGATTTAAATTAGAAGATGCTATTAAACCTGTTGAAATCTTGTCACCTTCTCTATTACCACCAGGATTCAAATTACCTACTGAAAATGGTGAAACTACTAATAAAAATAAAGAACAAGAATCGATTACAATAACTGCTATACCAACGACTGACGTTCCGTTAACTACTACAACAACAACGATGGCTAGTAGTACATCAGGAATAGTTTTTCCTAATAGTGGAAAAGGCACAAATAGCTCTGGAACCAGGAAGCCATTGCCTTCTAATAAAAAAATGCAAGGTGCAGTAACTATAGCTCCTACTATTCAAAAGGGATGGCCAGTTAGGTAATTGTTATTTCTATTCAAGTATTTAATGTTATTTTTTATTATCATACGAACTTGAGTATATAAAAATTAATTACATTTTCAGGGTTGTAACTGAGTTCACTGGCTGGTCTACTCCATCAACAACGCCATTATCTATTGAAAAATTGTTACAGCAATCAAAAGCATCTGAATTAGCTGCTATGACATCTACTTTAGAGCCAACTACTAGCACTACAACTACTACAACGACTACTACAACTACTATGAAACCACCACCAACTACTACCCCTGGCCAGTGTTCTGAAAATGACTCAGTGTGTGAACTTGTCGGTACTGTGCGAATAGTTGGTTCTGGAACAGAAAAATGGGTACCTGAGTTATTAGACCACAATACTGCAGAATGGAGGTTACTAGCAAACGAAATTGAAACTCAAGTAAGTATATATTTATATACTATTATTATAATATAAATAATTTAAATTTGTTAACTAATTATATAGCTAGATAAAGTATACAGCAAATCACCGGCATTAAGCAAATGGTATAAGACAATAACCATCGATTCATTCAGGTATGTGTATAAATTATATTCAAATATAAAATTTTTAAAAATTTGTTAGGTAGTAATTATTGAAATATAAATATAAACTAAACATATAAATGAATAGATATTAATACTAAAGTAATAAAATATTAATTTTTCTTCTCGAGGATAGTTTGTATAATAATATCATAGTTTATAATATTTGGTGTACTATCATTTATCATCATTGATAACTTATTATCATTTGCCAAATATAAGAATGTTCAGTTATTTTAACTTATAATTTAAATTTGTATATTAGTCCTGAAAATAATGGAATCAGTAATGGAAAACCTGATAAAAATGCTGGAGTTCTTGTTGATTTCTTCGTGCAACTTAATCAACTTGGACGTACAGTCAGTACTGCTGATATTCGACGTCTATTTCATGAAACATTACAAAAAGAAGGAAATCTAGGATCTTCCGCACAACCATTACAAAATGGAAATGGTGGTGATTATGAAGGTCTTTACTTAAAATTAGGAAGGTTTACTGTTGACCCAGCACGTACAGACTTTATAGGTAAAGAACATTTTATTAATTTAATATAATGAATTTTAAATATACCTATTATATTATAAGTAACTAATATTAAACTTTTTTCTTATCAGTATTGCCTAAACCTACTAGAAGTGTGACAGCAACCGCTGGATCTGATGATGCGTGGTTACCACAATGGGCTGTAGCTGTCATGGTTATTGGCCTTGCTTCATTACTTTTCGTATTAATATTTGGCATAACAGTGGTATATACATACATATTCATAAAGTATTGTGTTTTTGGTAAATTAACAACGTTTTAATATTATTTCATTATATTTTATAGCTCGTAAGTCGTAATAAAAACAATAAAAAAATACCTCCACCGACCCTGCAAGCATCTATGATGTCCGATGACCAAAATCAACATATATATGGCACGGGTAAAAATGGCCCAACTACTGGAAGTCGTCATATGATGCATCATCCACCATCTCATTCAACTTCCAACTATAACATTAGTTCATATGGTTACGATAATTATGCGATTGATGATGATATGATGATGTTAGATGAAGACGATTTAGAAGACGTGGATCGTTTGTACGACATGGATGCGGTTTGGTCCGACCATGAACACGAAAAAGTCAAAGTTCCGTCGAATATTGTGGGGAAAAAGGTTTGAGTTTGTTATTAAGAAAATATCTACAATTTAGTTTATAGTTATAATTTGTTTTAAATATCCTTTTTACGATAATGAATTAATTACAGCACCGAGACACACAGCATGGAGGCCATTATGATAGTTGGCGATCAACAGCGTTATCCCCTCAGGCATTAACACCAGTTCAAACTGGATATTATACTAGCGGTGGTGGTTATGGTTACGGCACAGATCCAAGTGGTTACGGAGCTGAAAGACGACATTACCACCGAGAAGCCACGTCTGTTGCAAATCCACGATCGCATCATCATTATCCCAATGCTTCTTACACGACTGGACCGAGGAAACCACCTCAGCAGTATCACCCAGACTACGACACTGATTTTTAATACATTTTTATTTGTTTTTAAAACGTAATTTTCAGTTGCCATTTAAATTGATGCGTGTTAAGAATTTCCAGTAATAAATTAAAAGTATTACTTTGTATATAACAATACTCGCTCATTCAATTTTTTATTTTATTTTTTTATTATTTTATTTAAAATAATTTATAGATATTAAAATTATAAGTACTATCTCTTCGAAGTGAATCATAATTTAATCATTATATACAACGTATAACTCTAGTCAAACAACTACTGAAAGTAAATTCAATTGTATGACAAAACTATTCGAACGAAATATTATGTGATTTTATACTTACTTTTTATACCTCTTTAGATTTTTTCATTTTACTTTATTATAATATGTATATTTTTTTTGAAAAAAATTACCTTATGAATTTAAGTATTTTATTTTTACACTATATATTTTTATTTTTTATTTATATATTTTTTACGAATATAAAGTATCGATTATTATAAGTTTCTGACTTTGTAGAAGTGTCATACTTGGGCTAAGTTTTAACTTTATCTTAGTATATTTTCATTACAAATAGCCTTAGAACTAATTTTAGTGAAAAAAGTTTGGTCTAACTTTAAATATATAAATAAGTATTAAAGTACTGTTCAAATTTACTTGTCTAATTTTATTTCATTTTTAAATAGCTGCTAAATTAACTAGGTAACTAGTGTATAATTATACAAATATAATAAAATCAGACATGCGATTTGATTAGTATTTTATTTCTTATTTATAAATTTAATTAGAGTAAAACCAAATTCGTTACTAAAATCAGTCTTCTATGACCATTTGTTATGAAAATATTTTAAGTTTAAGTTCAAATTAAAAATAATTAATAAATATAATAAAAACACTTTAAGTTTATATAAATAACATTAGAAACAATTCTCAGTTTCCAATTGACCCGAGTTATATTTAGTTCAAAAATACTACTACAACTTTTACATTTTTAATAATTTTCATCTATATCAAAAAATAATATATCTCGTACTCATATTAAAAAAGACATTTTTTAAATGATTACTTAAGTCATCATTCTATTTTTTAGACGTTTATTTCATACTAATTTTTTAATTATTAAAAATAAATTACTTAACTTAAAATATTATTGATCAAAACTAAGCACGGTGATGTTAAAATTTCGTGTTGATAATAGAAAATGTATCATTGATAGAAATTACCGTGTTGACACCAATAATATTTTAAAATGTGTAAATTTTTTTCCAAGTATAGCACTTCTATGGATTTATTATTATTTTAAATTTTTATGATATCTTCTGTTAACTAATTATTGTTATTATAATATATTATATGTATATATTAAAATAATTTTGATGTTATTTAAAGTTATAAAATTGTACCTGATTCCAGAAATATTTATCAATTTTCAACGATATAAGGGTAATAAAATCTGTATAAGCTCCCAATATTAAATATTAATAGTTCCCTGTTTGACAAATTCTATTTTAGTATTGTGAACAGAAGTACAAAGTTACGAAGAAGTATGAAAACCGTAAAATGTATTTACGTATATATTTGGTAATTTAATATTTTTATATTTGTCGTAATAAATATTTTATTTTTATACATTGTATACATTAAAGAAAACCCGAGTAAAATTTATTCATTTTTCAAACTATATTTGTCATATTAGAGTAATTTCTGATTTTAAAAATATTTGAATTCGTCGACTATTAAAAAGAGTAGCGACGTCCTCGGATAACGTATAAAGTATAGGTATTTTCATGTTATTATAAAATTCACATATTATATTGATTCAATTATTATTCCAATATTTTTAGTTAAATTATGTCTACTATATGTTTTTAATATATATATATATATTATTTAACATCGTATGATAAACGAATACATCTATATAGGTATAATAATTAATTTTTTGTTGAAATTTGAAACATTCGTATATTCATATATAACTTTCAAGTTCTGAGTAATGCTAGGAAATTATTGGATTTACAATAGCATGAGGGTAAACTAGGATATATCGTCAACATAGTGAAAGAAAAAGAGCAAACGTGAATGCACGAAAGTAAAATATCGAAAACAAAATGAGCAAAACATATTATTATAACAAGTAAAAGTCCATCATTTACGTTTTCGTCTTTTAAATACTTTATATGAGCTGTGTACTATATGAAACTATAATGAAAATAAATACTTTAGAATTCAATTCAATAAGCTATTCGAATATTGGCGATGTATAGATAAATTATGTAACCCTTTACATAGCATTCTGATCATAATTTTATCGATATAATTCAAAATGAAGTGAAATTAATAAACAAAAATATTAAAAATCGTGCTGTTGTAACTCAACATAATCCCGGAGTTTCAATGAGTAAAGATAATAATAAATATTACAATAAATCGTCATTTTCAGTAGTTTCAATTGTTTTTTGTGCATTTTCACAGATCGCACATTTAAAACGCATAATTTAAAGAACGAGATAAAGAAATTGCTTAGTTTTGCCTAATTTTCAAATACTCAATCATTTACACTAATTATTGCCAAATTATTATAAATTAACAACTAATGGTAAACAATTCAATTTTGCGACAGTATTGTAGTATAATATTGTAAACAATTTAAATAGTGTTTATTAATTTAATATATTGAATTAAAACCGTTAGGTAATATATTGACTGATACCGCGATATGATATTGACGACAATAATAAATTATTAACGTAAAATTTTATTCAGGAGTCGTCTGATACCGCTAAATATACTTTAAAAAGTATTTTACCACCACTTATCTATATAAAAGTTGTACAAATTGTAGTAGATTATGTCTGATTTCTAAACGACTAAAAAATATTATTGGACTAAATAGTTTTATTTGCAAGTCAACTTAGGTTCAAAAATAAAAATTGACACCTCAGATAGTTGTAGAGTTTTAATACATTGTATAAAGACACCAATTCCTAATATCATACAATAATACGTATATCAACTTCAGTCTAGTAAACTATATAGAATATGGTGAAAAAAATATTTACCCAACTACTCTGATAAAAGATACTACTTTGGCGATAGGAAAAATTTAACACACTGTCACAAAAAATATTTACAAATAATGTTTATCTAATAAAAGCATATCTTTATTATTGTTTGTTACTGATTTCGGTGTAAACAACAAAATTATATTCATCACTTCTTTGCTTCACATATAAATCAAGTTTGAAGAACTTCATTAAAAAGGTCAAATTCCATAAAATCGAAACTATTAGTCATATGGCTGTACAAGACATTATTCTCCAAGATATGTCAATTACTAGGACAATTATCTACCTTCGTTTTTTACAAAATTGATACATCATTCAAAATAACTCATTTCTTCTTATTCGTACAGCATTAACTCAAACTTCAATTACCATCAATAAACACTAAAAACTCTGAATCG
Source organism: Melanaphis sacchari (assembly GCF_002803265.2). Lineage (NCBI taxonomy): Eukaryota > Metazoa > Arthropoda > Insecta > Hemiptera > Aphididae > Melanaphis > Melanaphis sacchari. The sequence continues at coordinate 1,720,322 of NW_020271162.1, read as the reverse complement.
TTTATATGCAGCGAATGTTACATATTAAGTTAACTTATCACGCAATTTTGATCAAAAATAATAAAATCTTTTGATGTTTTTAAATCTATCTTTAATCTTCTTATATCCTTCTTTTTATTATTCTCATAAACCTAATTAGTATTAAGATATAAAAATTCAAACATAACTTCAGTCATAATATAGAATCCTCTCATTTCCGACCTATTATCTGTCCTTTCATATCAGGCGACCCTGAAAGACATATTAACCGCAAATCGTGTATCGACCTGTATGTAAATAAATACATTCAGCCCATCCAGGCGTCATGAAATTCCATCAATAAATATATAAATTAACGTAAGTTTAAATAATTAACTTCTCAATATGTATCACTTTTATTTATTGTAGAATTTATATTTAAAAATTGTAAAATACATATAGACATTTATAACAATAAATAATAATAAAAAATAAGCTAATTTGAGTTGGTAATAATATTGTTATTATTAATAACATTATTTTATTTTATTGAAAACTTATAATAAGCATTTAGTGTGTTCGATTTTTTTAGTTTTTATTGGATTGATATTTTAAATTTAATAATATTAAATATTAATATATCAATAAAAATGTTTGTAAGAGTTAAATACAATAAAAATACTTTGTTGATTTTTTTTGTTTGTAAGTGTTTGATAAATTTGAACGAAATTAGATTTTTAAACGTTAAATAACGATATTAAGATATTTCGCTAATAAATTTTAATAAAAAAAAAAAAAAAAAAAATTAAAATAAATGTACCTTAGGAATTTAAAACTTTTTGCTATTACTTTTGCAGTAATTTTTTATCACAGTAAAATTTTCAAAATATTTAGACTAATTTTAAGCACAATACATACATAAAATATCCTATAGTCCTCATTCCGTCAATAGTTTTAAAGATAAATTATTAAATTTTAGTTTTGTGTATATTTTTGCGAGTAAAGTCATTCGTGCATTCCCAAAATTTAGTTTTTATAACATATAATATAATTTTGATATAGCCTTCATTATAAAACAGTATAATGTATTCAATACCTATACATATTTATTGGTTTATTTTCAATTAACAAATATTTAATAAACTGGTTAAAGATTTTCAAGTAAATATAGTAGATACAGTTTATTTTTATTAATCACACTATTAAGAAATGTCAATACAAATGTATGCAAATAATAGAATAATGGTTTTCCGGTAAAACTAATGAAATAAAAAAATTACAATTTCTGTAACTAAAATATACATTTTTAATTAATTGACTGTTTTTTTGTATTAACACAATTATTATTGATCAAGTTTTACTTAAAATTTTTAAAATATCATAGTTTTTAGAAATATTAAAAGGTATTAAGAGGATACTACACTCCGATATTTAGTATCTGTCTTACAAAATTGTTAATTTTAAATATAGAATAAATTTACCTGTTTACAAACTTAAATGTTAGACCTGAAGGAAATGGGCATAGAAGACTGGCGAGTAATTGTTCAAGACAGAGAAAAGTTGCGGGATATTGTAGTGACGGCTAAAACTCTTAGAGTGTAAAATAGCCAAAAGAAGAAGAAGAAGAAGAAAAAGAAATGTTAGCGTGCCGCACAGAATAGAGTTTACTTCAAGTCTGGGCACACATTTAATATATCCTAAGTCAAAATAATCGAACAAAAACTTTTTGAACATAGTTGTAAGGTTAATGTAGTAATTTCTATAGGGGTTGTTGGTAGAATTTTTTTGATTTTAAACCCTATGATTGCTTTTAACACTATAATATCTACAATATTACGATAATTACAAATTTGTAAGGCCACTATCTCTTTAAAAAATTCAGTTTATAACACTGAACTATAAGGTAAGAATTTTATATTCTATAATACTTTGTAGTATTATTTTGAAATTTAAATTTTAAAGCAAGTTATACTAGTTGCAATATTTTATATTTAACATAATTATAATTATTATAACTCATTTTAAAATTTAAATATCCATAAAAAACTTTGAGATATCAATATATCATAGATTTTATATTCTTATCTAAGTTTTACAATAGATTGATTCATAATAATATTAAAGCTAACACCATAAAATTGGTTCTGCTGAGTTTCCATTTACTGTATTGCATGTTTGTAATAGCTAGAAACACTTATGAGCGTTCGGAGTTCTCTTAAAATAATATATACTTAGAAAGAACTTAACGGTATATTATGAATAATTTAAGACTAGAATTATAACTATTTTAAATTTATTTATTTATTTTATTTTCATTACAATATTTATTTTGGTTTCAATATCAAAACCTGGGAATAATTATTAATGATAATAGACTGAAGGAACTATAATTTAAATAAAAGCTTAAATTAAATGTGTTTACGACTTACAAGAACAGAGAATAAACTGAAGACTGTAATAAAATAAGTTATGTTTTTATTTTAAAAAAGTTATAAATTTATTTAAGTCAGGTTTAATATTTTTAAGATAAATAAAACTGTAAAGTATAAATTAAAATGTATAAGGATATGCAAAAATATGCAGTATAAAAATGCTAAAATATATTCATTAGTATGTAGTTATTATTTATACACCATACTAAAATTTACAACGTAAATTAGTCGTAAATATTACAAAAAATAAACTTTTGCAAATTTAAAAATATATTTTGAAAATAAACCAGGTTATATAGATATCAGTATTCAGCTAAGATTTTATTATTTAAATAATAAATATATTAATGAATACAAACATGATTAACACTAAAATAATAAAATATAAATGTATTTATTTACCTCTAAAATCTTATGTTTAATACTTATTTATTTTTTTTTATTTGTGTCAAAAACTTTAATTTGCTGAATTTATATAAAATATCATTAAACTCAATTCATTTTTAATATTATTTTTTTTTAAATTTACTTTAAAAACAATATTAAACTGTACATTATTTATGAGATGTCATATTATTAGAAATGAGATAATTTTATGATTTTAGCACAAAAAGTGATTAAAAGATCAATGAAATATAATATTATGATTATATGTAATAACTAACATATTGTGCTTATAGAGGAATTTATTATGACTGAAAAATTGTATGTTATAAAGCTAGTACATTTTTGGAAAAATTATGAAGATTTGTCGGCGCCGATCAAAAACACAATAATCAGGTTATGTTGATTGATCGAATAAAATCCTAAATATAAGTAGGTTAGGTTACTCATATGTATATGAAAGACATTTGGGCCATTGTTTAAAATTTTTCATTGAAAATTATTATGCGTTTTTTGGTAGGTTTTGAAAAAAAATGCCTATCAATAGCCACGCAACGATGGCTATGATCAAGACAGCCATGATCCGTGTTTTCAGTGGTTCCCAGGGTGACGATCTGATCGCTGGGCATTTGGGCTGACACACGTCCGGTGAGCCGTTTTCGGGAGACTTATCGTTATTGTCGTTTAAAGCGCTACCACAACATCCGGTCACGACGACTTTATTCATCCTATTATCGGCCAAACGATTCATTTCTATCGACGATATTTGAACTTCACAAGCGTCGTCATTTGGATTACATGCGGTATTTTCGTATCCGTTATTGCTATTTTCCATATTTGCAGTTAGATTTTTTTTTCTAGTGCCGTTGCGAATAATCGTCTGAACAAATAAAAAAAAAAAAATACAAAATTAATACTTAAACAGTACAGTGATAGATCACGAGAGTATTTACGGGAATTAAATCTTTTCCCTTCACACTTAAGTATAATATAATATTTGTTTTACTAAACAATTTAAGTCAGTTATACTTCTTATACCTACATAATATGATATTTAAATTGTTAGTTTAGTTAGTGCACACTATATAGGGTAATCGAAATATTGAAAATGCGTAATATAAATATAGGTAACCTACAATACCTAATTACATTACTGTACAAGATATTTTACCAATTTTCATATAATATTTTTAATGTGATTTTTTTATCGAGTTTTCGATTCAATAATGTTATAGTTATCAATATTTATATCAATTTAATAATTTAGAATTATTTCAATATTGTACTTATTGTAAATTACGATAATTAGAATTTCATAATATATTATACATTTATACGCAACTAAATTAAAAAATTAAAAAGCAATAGATGTAATTTTTTCGTAATCAACTTTCCGTTAGTAAATTTATAGATTTTAAACTTAAATTTATTTATTTATTTTTTTAACTTTTTTAGATCTTTATAAATGTATGGTAAATTCAAGTTAAACATATATGCATCATATGATCAACCGGGCATATATCACGGCCGTCCATCCGATTTGCTCACGCGTGAGAGCTACGTATTCGACTGGATTTCTCGTACATAATATATTATGTATTTTAAAATAGCGATAAATTTTGTGTAAGACGCGAGCTCGTTACACTCATGGCGGTGAAATTTAAGAGTGAACTTTGGTATATTTTGTTATATGTGAACCCGCCATTCTATGTTTGTGCTAGATTCCATCACCATGCCAATTTTACCAGTTCGTGATTAATTAATAATTTTAGCTTCGTAACATTGTTAAACTTTACGTTGCACTTTGTCAATGTCGTTTAAATATTTAAACACGTGAATATGTACACAGGCACGATAACATTGCCCAGTGCTGATATAACAATAACCGTGCAAGACCGGAAGTCTATTATGTTATAATAGTTGCGCTCGGTGAAATGGTATAAGAGAGAAATCGACTGCTTACGACTCATGACGATATTTTCGTACTGTGCACTTGCAGCGGCGGTTCCGTTCAACCTATTGGTTTATGAATCGTAAATGAATAATAAATGATTAATTATGAAGTTTAAAACCACTGAACGCATACCGTACTTGTACATATACCTATAAATATATTATATTATATAATGTATATGTATATACTATAATATATATATATGCAAACACCGATAGGGTCGGGGTCGTGTATGAAATCGTCTATACCCACGGGGCAGTTATAATATAATAATAACAATAATACTAAAACAATAACAGTATTTGTATGAAATTTGTTGTTATTAATAATATTGTGTTTGGAGGTATGTACGGTAATATACGCAAGGCGCAACAGCCATCGAGCCTATAATTTATGCGTTTAAGAACAACAAGAGCGTGGCCACGGGTTCAAGCCCCCGCGGATATACTAAGTATTTACGTGTAAAGAAAATTGTTATTTTTTTTTTAATTTTCAAAAAAAATGTATTTCTGTAGCTTACACAATTACAGTATAAAAATAAAAATGAAATAATCAATATGATTATCTAATGCGTGGCCAATAAATTATGAACAAATTAAAGATGTATTTTTAAATACGATGACAAACGTGGTAAGTGATATTTTATTAAAATATTTAAAAAATTATTTCGGACTTTGAAATTATATTATTTTTACTAACAAAAATGTCTTGTTTTGTACTAAATTGTATTCTTTAAATGCGACTAAGTAAGTAATACTCACTTTTTTTGCTAAACAGTGCTTTGTAGTGTAATTATTCCAGACGTTGTCTACGGTTCGACTTTATTCAGTCCACAAAAGTCAAAAACTTTCCTGGAGTCTTGAGTTTTCTCGTTTTCTTCAACTTTAGTGTACTAAAATAATAATATTAATATCCTTCGTAAAATCGGATCGTGGATTATATACTTTTTGTGAAGCTTGTATACACACCTTAGACGACAACGATGAAAATATAAATGATAATTATAATATGTTAGTGCATTATAATATTTTATGGTGTGTGATTTCGGTAAATAACGACTGTGGTGGTTTGGTGTTTACGCGCTTATAACCATCATACACATGTTTAATACGATTAAGCGCTGCGACTGACGGCCATCTAACCGCTATAATAGATATAATATTCCGTGAACAGTATTTTATATTACACTACACACGTGTTATCACTAGGTTTTAGTTTTTAATAATAATAATAATAATAGTAATTGTGATTATAATATATTATAATAATTGGTTATTTCCTGTTGATCGCAGCAGTGATGTACATTAATTATATGATGATGATCGACCGTCGTACGCTGCCGCCGTTATCTGACCCGCGCACTAGTATAACGTAAACACGGTTCCAACACTCTCGTCGTACTGCCAACCCATTGCCTATCGATGTGTGTAGGTACCACACATTTTCATAGTATAGTATTATAACTATCTATATACAGATTGTTTCACGGAGATTTGATATAGCATTTATTTCGTAAAATTGTCAGTTCTTCCTGATACGCGCTGTATACTATCTGATTATAATAATATAATAATATTATTCTGGTCGATTCTGTATCGTAATAATATAAATAATACAAACACGGTGGCTATACGTGGTATATAATAGCTGGTATAGGTTGGTAAGTTGTACTTACAGGTCTCTGGCGAAAGTAACATTTTCTTACCGGTTTCTTCCAAACGATTTATTGTTTATATTATACAAAACACGAACGTACTGACACCGTAAAGCTATTTTATATAATGTCTTATATTTCGGAGGAAGATGATGTTATTAATATTTTATGTTTCGGTATTATGTTATCGTTATGCTAAGCAGAAAACGTTTTAATATGAAAAAAGATTTTAAAACCCGTCAGAAATATATTCGAAATCATTTACAGTATTACATCATAAGATTTAAGAATGCGGTGACGTTTTTTTTTTTAATTCTCACCGAATCTGTATTAAACATGATTTTATCCAAATTCCTGTTATATTTAAGTGTATACTCGTTTTTATAGCTTTTTTTTTTTTCTTTTTTTTTTTTTTGATATATATCAATAATTATTGGTTGGTTATTGCATTGCCATTTTCATTTAATGGTTTTTGGTAATTTAAATTAATTAAAATACATTTTTTTCAGAACGCGCTGTATACTCTATAGACTAGAATATGTCTATGTCATAAATTCGTTTGTTCTTATAATACGTCTTATCGAAAAACATTATCGTATTAATATTTATTTAATATGATAGTTTTAGCAATACATGAACTTAAATATAAATGATTTAATTTTTGGACATTTATTATCTAAGTACTTCTATTATAATATTTTTAATTGCATAGATATATCATAAATTATAATATATACAAATATATTATCAACAAAACTATCCAAAAAAAGTTTTTCTGTACATGTTATTAATAATAATTTAATTATATAATATTGTGTGAACATTGAACAGATTTACATTTTAAATTATTATTCTTTCAAACCAACTTTTGAGTACATATTATAAGTTATAAACTAATATAAAATTTTTCATAATATACTTTAGTTTTGTGTAGTAAACTAGTAAAATAAACAGTACTTCATTACATAATATTTAAAAATGAAAATTCAACTCAATACATTTTATGTAATATTTATGTAGTACATAACTAAAAGTATAAACATCATAGTGTCAATAAAATTACAAATAAAATAGAATGAATAAAAAAAACAACTGGATTTGGATTTGCTATAGAGCTGGGCTTAAAAAACATTGATAAATTGTTGCACTCGAAAAGCGAACATTGTGTGATTTAATTTCGAGTTTATAATTTTCTTGTTTTTCGTTTTTTGGTATTCGTGATTAATTTTTTATTAGATAATACGAGAATATATGAAATGGCATTACCTTAGGATTAAATTATTAAAGGTTTATGCGTTTTGGGGTGTTAATCTGATTGCTCAGTTAAATTAAGACAACAGAAAAAGGTTTAAATGTTTAATGTAGGTATATGCTATCGTATAAAAACCATCGTCCATAATAATATAACATATGCTTATGAGTTTGTATATGCACAGTTCACAGAATAGTTTTCATATACCTGATAGTGATATCAAGACTGTTTATCTGTCGAAACGTATTCAATATTGTTACACATATAAAATATATAATTTTTATTTGTTAATATTATAAGTTATAACTTATTTTTAAGTGACTAAATTCAACAACTCTACGCTATGAGTATTTATTTTCTCAAGAATTCTGATAATTAATAAAATTCTTCAAATAATTGATTACAGAACTTAACAGTATATAATAATAATAATAAAATTAAATACTAAACTAAGTAAGGTACTTAAGTATATATGTACTAAATTTTATAAGCAAGGGATTAAACCAATTAGCATTTTTATAAAGTGTGGTTTCCCATATTTTTTTTAGATTTATATTTAGTTGGTAATGAATAATGATAAATAATTTTTATTTAAGTAAGAATATACCATTTACATTCTTTGTAATATCTAATATTGTAGTCTACACAGAGTGATCCGTTTAAGTAACTAGGTAAACTTATTATTTCAAAATGTTAAAAAATTTGAAAATATTTTTTTTATAAGCTGAATATTAATGTAAAATAAAATTTTTGAAAATAAATTATGTTTTAACCTATATACTTATTGTATTACAGTACGTATATAAATGTTAAATGTCAAATTTATTTAATTTGATTTATATCTATTCTTTTTTTTATTTTGTTATTATTTATTTCATAAATTCTCCACTATTAATTTAAAATAGTATTTTTTTTTTCATGTAATTAAATTACAATAAAAATAGTTTGTTCAAAAATAATAATTTAAATTCTGTATACTCGGTTGTTTACTATAATGAAAAGAAATAATTGTTGTTTAAAATAGATCAATTATTTTATTTTAATTAATAATATTAAAATACAGCATACATATAAAAACATACATGAAATATATAGGTATATAACTAATAACGAGGATTTATTAAGTATAGATATTACAAAAATATAGAAGTTATAAGTTAATATTTTTTTTATAAAATAAGAAATAATGTTAATAAGAACTTTTGTACGACAAATATATAAAATAAAACAGAATTTTAATGATAAAGTATTATAGCCTAGATTAGTTTTCCTTAATTTTTATTGTACTAATTTCTACCAAATTTAATTCTATAAGCTTTAGCTAAAAAATATATGGGAATATATAACAATTATTTTTTTTTAACTTAATATTTTTACCATTATTGGATGTATCGAAGACAATATTCTTTAGGCTAGATTTTAATTACATTTTAAATAATAACAAATAGATTTCTGAGAAAAAAACTGTTAATGCATAAATGTGTAATTTAAAATTTAATTATCGAAAATTATGTTCAGTGTTTCAGTGTATTCAATACATATATTAGTTCATAATTCAAAATATAATAAAAGTAGTAAATAAAGTTATATCTGTACATATCAAATGATTTTTGCTTTATACTTGGATTTTTTTTTTGTAACATAATGTTATTTTACCTTAAAACCGTACCTAAAACTATGTGGAAATAATAATAATAAAAATGATATCTTTGATAATACATCAGTATTCTGCATTATCTACAAAATCTCTAGAGATGCTGAATAAAGTTTTAAACTTTTTTTATTATTTCAAAAAGTGTATTCCAACAAAGAAAAAGAAGCTTTAAAACTAATAGTCGATACATTTTTCCAGTGATTGACCCGCATCAAAAACCCTGCCCACAATCTGATATAAAAAGCTCGTAGAGTCGTAGAAGGTATCTTTTTTATATATTTTATTATGTCATTTAACGTTTTTTAGTTGATCATCACACTCCAACTCACCTAAAACTAAAAATGTTCTAAATACATGCATTTGCAAAAATTGGAGTTATTTAGATATAAACAAAGTTTAAATAATAAGTGCTTGTATATTACACTGCGAAATGATCCCCTTAGTATTATTTTTTTTATAGATATTTTATTACCATAAATTTCTTTGATACTAAAATAAATATAATTTTATAAATAACTACTAGATAATATCATTTTATCTTAAAAATAAAAATAAAAGTATAAATATTAAATATTAAATTAACAAATAAATTAATATATATTTCTCATTAAAATGAAATTACTTCTTATTTTCTTAACATTCGTTGTATTATTAAATAATAAATAAACAATAAAATTTAAAATAACGTAGGATGACGAATAATACCAAAAGATATTCTGTTTCTTAATTTTATGATTTATTACTTATTTATTACTTTTTTTTTTTTAATAATAAACTGAGAGTACAATTTTCCATGTTTAGAAAATCTGTTTTTAAGTTATTTGTTTGCATTAAATTACTTATTCATTCTTGGTTTTTACCCAACAGGTATACCTACTAAAGTTTGCGTGGTAACATATTTCGGTACATAATAATTTACACAAGTTCTATGTTAAAGTTTGATAATTCTTAACAAAAAATGTCCTTAAAATTGAAGCATTGATTAATTTATGTTTACTTATAGGTATATGAATTTTTAATATACATAAATTACATAGATTTTTATTCTTTATAATTTTATCAATAGTTTGAAAATTCATAACTTTAGATACGTACTAAATTAATTAATTTAGTCGTCTAGTTATTTAAGAAAAAATAAAATAAAAAATAATAAAATTGTGGTATCCTTTAGTTCTGATACATGACATTGTGATAGTCAGATTTTGTTAAAATTTAAAATGTATTATTTTCAATGTTATATTCAGCTCATTCGTGATTAGTAAAAAAAATACAATTTACAATGCAAAGTAAACTATTAAATAAATAAAGCGAAATGTATTATTTCAAAAACCTTTTATAGCACGTACTATTTCTGGACTGAAATGAAATATTCTATTTCCCACGTTGAAGTTGAGTAATTTAACTAGGAAATAAATAATGTACATAGATTTACTTTGACCTTATTTCGAAAAAATTTGTCAAGAATAAACTTATTAATGGAAATAAACACAATATGCAATTCTCCTTAATAATACCTAATAGTTTTGAATTGTAATGATAATAAAATAAAGTATGAAAGTATGTAAGCAAATATAATTTTAATTGTATACATAATAGACGAAATCACATTCATAATTATCAATAATAGTTGTACACAATTTTTTTTGTACGCTAATAACTGACAAATAATTAATATACAGTTCTGTGAATGTTCTATGATCTATATCTATATAAATGCGATTTATAGCGGTATTCAATATTCAGTTATAATGTATTACTAAGTGTCTAGGTTTAACCGGATCGCGTTATCTGAGACTTCGTAAGACAATAAACATAATCAACGAGAAAATCAAACGTCCGTTTCACCGAAATTTTGTATTTGTAAACTACACATGGTAGTTTTAATTTTAAGTAGTGAGGCTTGAGGTCTTAAACGATAAATGTGGTGGTTTAATAAATCGCATTTAAAATAATATATTCCCGTGATTTTTAATTCAGTACTTGTTTAAAGGATGAAGTCCGTAGTTAAGCACTTATTAGTTACTATATTAACGTATTATATATTTTTATCAAACATTGAACATTTGAAACACGTAAAAAACAAATTAAGGTTATTTTTATGGCAATTTGGAATGCGTTGGGTTTTGTTTTTTGTTTAATTAATGAAACGTGAAACATTATGAATTAGTTTTCGAATTCAATTATTATTGACTTTTCGTACATGTACATTTTACACGTAGTAACGATAAATAAAGAACACGATTTCCTTTGGTTAAAAACGTATTTATGATACTATACATTATTTTTGCATATAATTAAATTTCCAATTCAACATCAATGGCGCCTGATTTTGAATTAAATTACTAATTTTTGCAGTACATTTTTATTATCTTTAGTTTTCAAAGTCACATAAATATAACCAAGTTAAATATACACGAGTTTATCTATTCTAGTTAAAAAAAAATAATGTTTTCATTACTTTTATTCGATGATCGCTTTGTAGTATTGCCTTTATATTTTATTTATTAATGATAAATTTATTTTATAGTTTAACCAATATTACTTTTCATACGTACTGTGGTAGTAAAATTTTTATTCTTACCCTGTAACGCTCCAAGGACTTGATGACCACGATGATCAAATCATATATTAAAGATAGTATTATGTTTACAACAAACTTATGTTTAATATTGTAGTTTAGAAAATTAATAATTTGTTATAAACTAAAAGAAAAAAAATTGTAATTATTTATGAATAATGACGTAATTATTAAAATTAAACATTATAATTAAGAATAAATTGGAGCTTGAACAGTATAAAACGAAAATATATTACAATTATTTTTATCTTTTTAATTACTTTTACTTATAAATTAAAAAATATTTAGTGGTACTTAATGTAATTCATATAAAAACATAAGTATAAGTAATATTATTCAAATACAAACTATTTTCAATTATATTTACACGATGTATAATTTAAAAATATTTGTAATAATTTAAAATATTTTTAATAAATTGGGTAAGATTTATTTTTATAATCATAAAAATATATTTTGTAAATTAGAATATCAAGTTATTATAAATCTATAAAAAATATTATAATGAGCAAAATAAATACAATTTTTGTAATCTAATTTTGACAAAGGATTAATTAACGACTGGGTTTTATTTTCTTAGTTTACTTATTTTTCGAGTAGAAGGATTGAAGGGGTGGTTCAAAATTATTTAATTCTTATACATACCATTTTTCATTATAAAAGTATAAAATATAGTACTTGGGTCATTTATATATATATATATATATAAGTGATTGAAGTTTAAATTACCAAGCTCAGTGAAACTGAAAGAGTTTCAAATGTCTGTCTTTTTAATCTACCTAGTTTTTTTTGTATAAGTTTTGTGGCTTTATTTTTTTTTTTATATAGGTTGTATTATAGTATAATTATTTTATATGCTCACTAATTTTCATCATTGCACACTCAAACTTGAGATATTAATATATTATAATATATATTAATACAAATTATTATGTTACACTTCTAAAATATTTTAAATTTAATTACTTAAAATAGATCTTTATACTACAAACATTGTAAACTACAGAATTATTTTTAAATAAGTCGATACTAAATAGCAATGAATAAGTTGACTTATTAGTTATTTTAAGGTAATTTTGAATACTATATATATGATACTTTTTATTTATAGTGTTTTAATTTTCTAAAACATACCTAGGAACAAACAAATAAATTTTGTTTATTTAACTTAATTTATATTTTTATTACAAAAGTGAAATTACCTCCAAATAATTAAATTAGTTTAAGAAACTAAATAAATTTAATGGTAAAGAAAGGTATTTAATAAATAATTTTTGAAGTTGTTCATCTATCCATGAATACAAATAGACAATTAAAAAAGTTTATTTTTAGTTATTTGTAAAAATAATAGATTTATACACTCAGAATATATTAAAATAATTATTAATATTTTATACATCGATGCGTTCACAAAATCCATAAACTTAATTGTTTTAAAACTTATAAAAAAAAATATTGACATTTTTTTAACATATTGTTATAAACTTATAAAATATGTATTATATTTTTTTTTATTGACTGTGTATAAAAATAAACATAATACATATAACGTTTTTGAAACTTGACTACCTACATATTATTTAAAAAAATTAATTTAAAAATTTAGAACCTAAAAATATTTATTTAATATATTGAACAAACAATAAAAATTGTTAAATTCAATTTAATTGCCTTTTATATAATTCTGTTAGTTTCCTGGAAATTTAAGTATACAAAATGCATGTTTAAGAAAAAAATTGTTATGTTTTTAAATCATTTTAAAACTTAAAATAATACAGAAATAATAAGGTTTTTCTTTTAACAAATATTTCATTATTTAATTTAAAGTTTTTCAAAATTTTCTTCAAGTTCGCTGAAAAATTGAAAAATTATTTTTTTTACGTGATACTCGTGTCTCTAGAAGTCTTGAAAATACTCTATAAAGATATTATTTGCATTGTTTTTAGTATTTTTGTAATGTAAAAAATGCAAAATACAATAGATATGTTTGTATTACTTAAAGACTATAGTAAAAAGAATAATACAGCTAAATAACAATTTTGAACTTATAATATCCCATGTCCTTTTTTTAGAATATTAGAGTATTGATAAATTTATTAGTTCTTATGTATTGTAGTTATTTCATTGTGAAGTTCAATGTTTGTAAATTATATTTATAAATGTAGACATGGTAGGTTATTTGTATTATGTTAATACAAAGAACAAATATAATGTTATATACATTTAATTAAATTCAACAAATCGTCAAAATATACCAACAATACGAACTGTCCAATGAATTTAATACGAGGTATACCTAATTCATAATTCAATGTATAGGGTTATGTAACATGTCTGTTGTTACGTTTATAATTGGTGTTACATACATATTAATACACAAGTATAAATAGTTTTTTATTTTATAAAAAATCCAAAACGCCTATAATCAAAATGAATTAAAATACATATTACTTAGATAATTTAAAACGTCTAAAAAAAAAAACCAAAAATACATTTACTATTTTGAAATGTTTGTTTGATATTCTACCGGTATCGCTATCGTAATATATTATAATCGGTAAATTTCAGCACGAAAAAATAAATATATGAATTCGAAAAACGTAAATCGTTCAGCGGATCACCACTCAGACAAAAGTAAGGTCATCACGACGACGCGGATGTAATATTATACGAGTCAAGGATAATGTGCGAGTCGGCCGAAGTTTGGGCTTTTCGACTTTTGCGCTAGAAAAACCTGAACGCGGTCCCGTCGCCTTTGTAAGACGTTGTCATGGAAAACAGCGGCCGGGCGGTCACTTATGATTGGCTAAAGATTGACAACGCGGACGATCGCACGTACCTAACAGGTATGTATATATGTATATTATATAAACGTAGCGAGGTGGCGGTCAGAGACCGTTTCGCGTGCACGGCGGTGTGATACCAGTGGGTCGCGCATGTGAGTTCGTGTGTGGGGGGAATGGGGTGGCGGCGTGTACCACTTATAATGTATAACCTTATTGGTCTGGTATGTACCGCATACCGCGGTAAAGCTCTATTACCGCTGCCTTGGGCAGGAAACGTCGACGCATTTATATTCGTATTACCTATAATATATTATTATCGTCGTAGCGTTGTGCGTAGTTAACAGATGACTAACCGTATATAATATATTACGCCGGTTACCGTTTGGACGGTAACTGGTATAGTTATGTGTACGCATATATATATATTCGAGCAGTTTCGCACTGCGGACACGGTTGGACATACGCACCTGTACGGGACGAGCGCGGTGTGTAATAACGCGGCCACCGGGCGGATAGCGATACCGCGACGACGACGACGACGTCGGAGACGGAGACGTGATAATGACGACGGACGGATGAACGGGAAAGAGCGACGGTAGCGAGAGAGCGGGCGCGCGCGTAAGCGAGAGCGATGGAAGGGGGGTTGGCGAGAGCGAGCCGCGCCGGCCGGAGATATAGCGAGAGTGCGAGTGAGTAGGTGAGAGGTACCGCGCGCGGTGGAGGACGGTCCCAGCTGCTTTGGCCGCCGCCGCCGAATTAGAAGCTGTGCCACCGCCGGCGTCCACCTGCACCGCGCGAACACCGTGCCCGGAGCGTTGTGCGGTGAGCGGTTGGCGTACGACGGTGCGGGTCGGAGGGACGCGCGCGCGACACGCCGGGGGCCGGGTGGTTTGCGCAAGCGGCACCGCCACGGCGAAAG
This sequence comes from Melanaphis sacchari, assembly GCF_002803265.2. NCBI lineage: Eukaryota > Metazoa > Arthropoda > Insecta > Hemiptera > Aphididae > Melanaphis > Melanaphis sacchari. The sequence goes on along the minus strand of NW_020271162.1, from coordinate 1,704,751 downwards.
CAGGGAGCGCCACAGCCTCGTAGCAGCAGCAGCTTCGGCCGCCGTGGGAGGGTGCATCCGTATGGGTTCCGGCGTGCGCTAGCGTCAGCGGTGGTAGTCGACCGACGGCAACGACGCGGAGCGGACATCGCGCGCAGTACTTAATCATTTCAAACCGCGCGGCGTCATTCGCAACCCCGTACCCTCCTCACCCGCACCTCACCGCCACCCGGCAACGTGTCAGTGTCTGGCGCGCGCGATCGCGAGAAACCGCCGTCGTCGTCATCGTGTCATCGTCGTCGTCGTCTCGTGCGACCGCACTGCACCCGGCACCGTGTATATCGGCTGCCCGTCCCGCGTTCATAGAAATTCATTATACGCATCACTTTTCACCGTCGGACATATACGCACCGCTTAGACATACGGAGACGGCGACGGCCATGGGATCGCCGGACGCAGGTCTCGCGGTCAAACGCTGTTGCGTCCGTCTGTCGCCGTCGAGCCGCTGTCGTCGGCGTCGCGGCCACTGCCCGGCGACTCGGCACTGCAGTGCAGGGCGCGCGCAACTTTGAAGCGGCGTGTGCGTCCACTGCGCGTCCGTACGACACGTCTTCGTCGTCGTCGTCACCGTCGTTTGCAGGGCTGATTGAAGACGAGATCTCGCGTTTTGCGCGCCCCTCGCGTTACCACACGCGCGATGAACGCCGTCGTCTCACGTCCACCGCCGCCGCCGCGCGGACCGGTTTGAGCGCCGCGATATACACTGACTGCAAACGCGACCACCGGACCAGCACACGCACCGGCCACAGCCGTCCAGCGGACGAGACCGTCGCGTGCGTTTCGAGCGGTTTGCGTAGTCCGATGCGAGC
>NW_020271162.1:1504909-1700251 GCF_002803265.2 Melanaphis sacchari | reverse complement strand
GTGCCACCGCCGGCGTCCACCTGCACCGCGCGAACACCGTGCCCGGAGCGTTGTGCGGTGAGCGGTTGGCGTACGACGGTGCGGGTCGGAGGGACGCGCGCGCGACACGCCGGGGGCCGGGTGGTTTGCGCAAGCGGCACCGCCACGGCGAAAGCAGGGAGCGCCACAGCCTCGTAGCAGCAGCAGCTTCGGCCGCCGTGGGAGGGTGCATCCGTATGGGTTCCGGCGTGCGCTAGCGTCAGCGGTGGTAGTCGACCGACGGCAACGACGCGGAGCGGACATCGCGCGCAGTACTTAATCATTTCAAACCGCGCGGCGTCATTCGCAACCCCGTACCCTCCTCACCCGCACCTCACCGCCACCCGGCAACGTGTCAGTGTCTGGCGCGCGCGATCGCGAGAAACCGCCGTCGTCGTCATCGTCGTCGTCGTCTCGTGCGACCGCACTGCACCCGGCACCGTGTATATCGGCTGCCCGTCCCGCGTTCATAGAAATTCATTATACGCATCACTTTTCACCGTCGGACATATACGCACCGCTTAGACATACGGAGACGGCGACGGCCATGGGATCGCCGGACGCAGGTCTCGCGGTCAAACGCTGTTGCGTCCGTCTGTCGCCGTCGAGCCGCTGTCGTCGGCGTCGCGGCCACTGCCCGGCGACTCGGCACTGCAGTGCAGGGCGCGCGCAACTTGAAGCGGCGTGCGTCCACTGCGCGTCCGTACGACACGTCTTCGTCGTCGTCGTCACCGCGTTTGCAGGGCTGATTGAAGACGAGATCTCGCGTTTTGCGCGCCCCTCGCGTTACCACACGCGCGATGAACGCCGTCGTCTCACGTCCACCGCCGCCGCCGCGCGGACCGGTTTGAGCGCCGCGATATACACTGACTGCAAACGCGACCACCGGACCAGCACACGCACCGGCCACAGCCGTCCAGCGGACGAGACCGTCGCGTGCGTTTCGAGCGGTTTGCGTAGTCCGATGCGAGCACACGGGCTCTAAGGTAGTACCTACGACATTGTCGTATGTTATTTTAATGTTAAATCGCACACGTACTCTGTGCTGCATGATAAACTGCTATAACTATAGTACAGTAGGTACCTGTAAAGGTGTGCTGTTTACCCCCGTCGCCGTCTGTCGTATTATTAAAACAGCGAGCGAAAACTCGAAAAAAACAAAACGATCTCGTATCGGATTTTTCGGTTATGACGATCACACACATATACGGCACGACGACGACGACGGACCAATAACATAACGAAAGAATATCGTTGTGACGATAATATAGTGTTGTGGCACGTGCGATCATCACATATCCTATAATAATAAATATAATATAATGTATATAATATTATGTTAAATTATGTGCCCACCGCACAAACATTATAAACCACGGGCATAGGCGCGATATAAACACACCGTTTAATCGTAAATACTACTGCTGTTTTTGTTTTTATTCTCTAGGTCGTTGTTACTGTACTACTGCAGGTGATTTTCTATTGATAGACAGACATTATGATTGATATATCATCGAGGTAATTTGACTTTTTTTAAACGTAGTTATATGTAAGAGTCATCGAAAAATCAAAATTCAAAACCGCTATATAGTTTGTATCGAAAATTACTTTCTGTGTGTATGTGTGTGTGTGTGTGTGTTGTAATAGTGATGGCGAGAATGGGTTTCATGTGTTGCGTACCGTTAGCGACCCTCGAGAAAAAAAAACAACAACCATTAATTGCGCCTATGACCAGAGGTTTAACCCACGACGTTTATTCGTTTTTGTTTTTTTTTTTTGTTTATTGCACAGATACATCGTTGTGTAGATTCATAAATAATAATAATCGGAGGCCGTGGAAACGCCGAATCCGTCGAAAAATATGTCGATGGCGGTGATTTCGGAGCAGCCCGCAACGGTCAACGGACGACGAGTCAAAATTAATCAAACGGCCAGGGCGGTGCGAAAGAGTCACGATAACCATCACGGGAGATGTGGCACCGGACCATTTGTCGGCGGCGATAGCGATCGTGACAGCCGCTGTCAACGGGACGTTGACGGTGACGATCGGACGTCGGCCGGACTAAAAATAACGAGCTTGGGTGACGGCGACGTCCACTATTTGGAACGGCCCGTTTGGGTGACGCGCGACTGCGGCGAAAAGCCGGAAAACGCTGAAGCGCCCGCCGATTGGACGAAACACCGAACGGGCGGCGGCGACGCCGCGGATTCGGACATCGACGCGACGGTCGACGGTGCCGCAGACGGTTACCATCCGGTCCGGCGACGACTTGTCGCGGACTCCGAAAGCGGCGGCGGCGGCGGTGACACCGCCACAGTTGCAGCAGCGGACGACGTGTCACCCGAACACCGACAACGGCGGCAGTTGCACGACCGCAAACAGCAGTGGTTCGGCAATTGTTGGCGGCCGAAACCGTCGTCTGCGGTCACCGACGTCGTCCACCAGCATCACCACCGCCGAGTGCACCGGCACCGTCACCATCACACGCACCATTTGCACATGTGGACGAGTAGTTGCTGCTGGTGGCTGTTGGTGTTCTACGCGGTGGTCGTGGTCGTCGCGTCGTTCGCCCGAGCTGCGCATTCCGCCAAAGACGGTAAATATATAATAACATTTATCATATTATAATTTATAACCGCATACTCGGTATAATGCGTATACCCTTTATGGCGGTATGCTTATACCGGTGGCTGTAAATAAGATCTGTATGCGTATCGGAGGAAATCGGATATTGTTTTTGGTAAGAAGGGGTGTGGTGGGTCACCAATTTATCGTTGAACAACTTTATTGTTGTTAAAATTGCACTATAGATTACGTTACAAACGTCCTTCAGAACTATTCTTACAGCATATATCGTAAATACATGTTAGCGATTTTATTTTACGATGGTTTTAAGTTCAAATTGTCTGCATTCTTAGCTCAAAATTGTTTTTTTTTTTTTTCTACTTTGTATACCTATAACGACCTATTGAATTCAATGAATTCAAACCGACTATATGACAGGAGCAAAGTCCTTCGATTTTTTATAGTTTATTTTTAAAACAAAGACGGTCGGTTGCCATTTACAAAGCACTTCAAAGAAAATAAGGAATTTTTTTTAGTCATAATATTTGCTGATATTAATAAGAAAATATTCTAAGTAGATACCTATACAGTATTTTTCTATCGATATTTTGACCAATATTTATAAATACAAATATTATAATAACTTTTTTTATTTACTTTTTGGAGATTTAAATGATTTGAGAGGGGCTATTGTTAATATTTCATGATTTTTACTTCATATTATTCTTACCTGTACGTCATATTATGATACTTTATAGCACATAAAATCAGTGCTCCAATTATATTTAATTTTTGGACCAACATTTTTAATCGCTTCGTCAACGCTAGTATTTAAAAAAACAAGAGGTGGGCAGTTAGGGATATACTATAGTTAATTATTATTTTTTTTTATTATTTAACTCAAGCCTAAAGCCATGATTTTGTTGTTGTTGTTGTTTTTGTTGTTGTTGTTGTAATTTTAATTTATAGATAGTTCAAACATGAAATTAATTTCGATTATAAAAAATTCCCATGTATAGTATTCGAAGGGTAACCTTAATCTCCACTGGTAATGTATAGTATACATTATAATATAAATTTTAACAATATCACATAAATCTGCGCAATATTTCGTTATTGTTTTTATGTGATAGTATCACTATTCACTATAATAAGTGTAATAATACCCTTCCCTCCGCATGATAGCTTTCCATTTTCACGTGTCGTAAACATTTGTTGAGCTTGACTGTTACAATAAAAAATAAGCCAGAAATCTATAAAATTGAATTGGTTAAGGGTGTTGAAATGGCGCTGAGTTAACCATATAAAAGTTTAAATATGCTACACTTAACATTTTGTTTACGAATTTTAGTATAATATATTTTGACATTTTAATATTCTTAAAAATTATTGACCGTATAAAATAGTAAACAATAATTTATAAGTAATATTGAATTAATATTAAACAGTACATGATATTTGTTTTATAATTTTTTAACGATGCTGATATGTTAGGTTCTTATGCATTAGATTATTGTGATATATTAAATAATAATTTTAATGATTCCCTTGTTAAAACATTAAAGAAGGTAGAACAGTGGTTTAATGATTCCATAATATCTGACCATTGTAATTGATTACGTTCAGGTACCGTGACATTTTTTTATCATTACAGCCATCATAAATACCAATAATACAAATCCTGTATGGGATAATTTATCATTGTAGTGTTAACCGATTGTTAAATTATAAAGTTATAAGTACTAAAGGACTAAAGCGATTAACTACCTATACACACCAGTCTCGAAATTAACTAAGTAATACCATGGAAAAAAAAAACAATAATCGAATGCAATACTTCTTAAACAATAGTTTATTTAAATTTATATTGCGGCTAGTGGCTAATTATATTAAGAACAAATTAATTGAATAAAAAACTTACCTCCATTTTTAGCCATATAATCTAATTATCAGATATTTAATTTATCTCTGAATGAAAGATTTTTGTTTTTTTTTTCAGTTAGTCAGAAAACCTATTTATTTTCATGAAGTAAAGATAATTGACAAAATAATTCACATACTAAATATTATGATTTAATATAAGATAACTGGATAGAGCAAATTTTGATTTTAATTAAATCATCATTTGGCCTCTAGCTGTACGTGACCAAATGTTCATTTAAAATTATCCAACTTAAAGTTAATATTTTATTAAATAATAGTGAAAATACATTTATAGCGTAGAATCAGCATTAAAATCTACACTAAATTTAAGATTAAATAAAGCAAGATAGTTACGTATTTCAGATTTCTAAAAACGAAACTATAAATAAGTATATTTAAGGACAGACATTATAAATGAAAAATGCTCACTAAAATTATCTCGCTGCTTTTAATTTTACAATGAAGTGTGTTGTTATCTCATTTTTGGAGCAATGAATTGTTTCACGTAAAATCTGTATGTAGATTAAAAAATAAATATATACTTTACCTACTTTAATAAAGATTATTTGTTGATTTAGATATTCAACCCAAATATTTATAATTGTTTTCTAATTCTTTGAGATTTTTTTGCATAAAACTGTTTTACTGTTATGCGATCATAATTATTGTGTAAATAAATTTGTTTAAACTGCAAAATTATTTTATTTTATTTCTACATTTTTTTGAAGACTTGATATTTTAAACAAAGTTAATCTAATTATTTATTATTCCTGCTATAATAGTTATTTTTAAAGAACTCTAAACACATAAAACAATACTTGAATCTATATTAAATTGAGCTAAGATTGAAAACCTTTTTTTTTTATATGAAATGATTTATATTTCTTTTAAATTTATAATAACAATAACACAGTTACAAACATCATTGTATATCGAATATCAAGTACTGATATGTAAGGAGAGTGTTAAATATGTTGGGACTTTTGTATAATCATTATAACTGTATGTGACATACATGTCAGCGATTTATAAAAATATAAAAAGTAATGGCTCAATTAAAGCAGTGTTTTATTTGACTTGTCAAAATGTTTATTTTAAACATTTTAAATTCAACAAATAGGATTATTATTTTAATAACATTTGATACTAAATTTATAATTGAAATATTTGAAAAAAATTAATTTTATTTCGGATTTTAGTGGTGTCGAGTTTTATTGTTTTAGAGGATTATAATAATTATATTGGTATGTAACCATTTTAATTAAGTAAATATTACAGTATTTCATTAATTTAATTTTAATTTTTTCATTAATGGAAAACAAACATAGGTTCCACCATTGCAAAATAATTCTGCTATATAACACAATAGTTAGTTAATCTATTAATTACGCTAATTTTATTTTAAGATGTAAATATAAGGAACTTTAGGTCAAGCTACTGTTTTTAATATCAAAAAATTGCTAACTAGCAACTCACGAAAGTATCTAGAAAATATGAACTTTTCTTACATAAATTACAATTATTAGTAATTTTATATAATATTATATTTATTATTTTATTTTAAATCTAATATGAATCGTATTAGATGCAATCGGTAGCAGATTAATTATTTTTCAAGAATAATATTTAAAGATTAACGAGAATATATAATGGAATAATAATACCACTTTTCTTTCAAAAATATATTTTAAAAATAATAGTTAACTTATTATAAACAAAAATACTTCATAATTATAAAAACATAGGATATTTATTGATTTTAATTAGGTAAATAAGTCATCATATATGGCAGTGTTATTATTGTATTGTATTTATCATATTTGTTATATTTAATAAAAAAATTTGGTAATATGGTAGAATATTTAATTTTTTAAAGTTAAACATTAGCTTGAAAATGTTAAATAATAAATTAATTAAAAAAATCAGTACACATCCACTATAATTAATAAATGTGCTTAAATGTTCATAAAACTTCACAATAACCATTTACATATTTTGAATTATCGATTATATCATTTATGTAAGTATTTCGATTTTATATTATAAATACAAATGGTATTTTACATTTTTAAAATCGAAAAATCAACATTTCTGTTGTCAAACCTCTTTTCAATAGTTTTTTGTTTGTTATTAATCATTAACGTACTTCATATTTTAAAGTGCAAATTTTACTAAAAAATTATGTTATTTTATTGAATCTATTCAATTAATTTAAAAAAATATTTAATTACACTAAAGATAAATTATTATGATATACATATATATTATATATATATTATTAATATGTTGTTTTTACTAAGTGCCAAAGTAGGTTAAATATTCATTATTGATTTTATCAAATACTTTTATCGAAGTATTAATAACTTAAAATTAATGTTAGAAATTATAAATTATACTCGTGCATATAAAAATTACAAATTACTAATGTTTAGTTATTTAATTTTAGTCTAATATAAAACAAGTAAAGATAATTTCTAAAAATTATTTATTTTTTTTTTTTATTATTTAATTGCCTTTATTGATGTCACTGTTTGGTTAAATTCTTGAATTCAAACAGTGTAATGGATTTGATATGTCTGTATTCACTATGTAGATATAGTCAGTACAATATTATAAATGTTAAAATTTACTAGCTCTGAAAGTTGAAACACATTGAGATCGAGAAATTAAAAAAAACAACAAATAATTGCAATTTGAACACATTTTAAAAAACTATTGAAATTGTATGGTACTTAAACTTCAAACTAATTTATAAATGGTAGCAGAAATATTTGTATTAGGTGTAAATATTTACACCTGTTAAATATTTAAACTTAACAAAAAAAAGTAATGCGTGATGGAAACAAATTATTGATTTTTTTTTTTACCAATTCGTTAGATATGAGTACTAAAACAAGTAATAATAACAATGCAAACTTTTAAATTATTGATCGGATATATTTAAGTACTTATTTACATTGAATTACTCAGAAAAAAAACTAGTTTACTTATGAATTTAATTGTTTGAGTAGGTACTTACTATCTGTATAATAATAATAATATAAACGCTTTTACTAAAAATTTAACTGACGTCTTTGAGTGGTTATTACAGGTTCTAACTTATTACAATAACATTAGTGACAATTATTATTGTTGTAATTTATGTATAATCGAATTAAATTTTGTGGACTGGTCGGCACCGGACCTTAAGGGATAGATACAAATAAAACACTCTTTCTTTTTTAAACCATCTAAAAAAGGAAAGAAATAGGCGTTCTTAAAGCGTTTTATATCCATCTTATTTAGTAATGTTATTTTTCTCGCAAGAAGCGTACGTCTCGGATAAAAGGGTCGGTAAATCATCAGGCTTGATACAGGCAAACGGGCTTCGGGCGTCCGGTCAGGCATCCCGTTTGTCGCACCCCTCCTCCCACTACACTGTCACAGTTATAGCAACTACTTTTTTTTTAAACGATGGCGTTGGTGAGTTTTTGTTCCGTTTTCATCGTAGAGATAGGGAGAGAAAACATTTTTAAAATTTTGTTTCCATACATTAAAAAAAAAAAAAAGAAGAAAATACAAGAGAATTATATTTCAACTTTCAAGTATTGCGTAAAAACTAGAGCATATAATTGTATCATGTTAAAACAAATGTCTGTATAAAATAAAACATAACATACACCGAATGACTCCGTTAACTTAATTTAAATGAATAATATTAAGTACTATTGTAGTTTTTTAGATAGTTAATAACTATTATCCATCTATAAAATAATTCAAGTATGTTTAAATTTAACAAATATGCACAGATGTAAAATAATAATATACCATTTCCTATTTTTTAGTATGTTGTAAATAGAAATTTTTCGAACATTATTACTTACTAGGTATAATAAAAATATGTTGTATTCGTGGACTTATGGTTATGAAATATAATATTAAGTTCTTGGATATTAAAAAAACATCGCGAGTAACTCATGTGTAGTAGATATAATGGCTCTACTCTACTGTGGGTTGTGGGTAAGTCACTAAGGCGAAAATGTTGGAAATGTTGATGTAAATTCAATTTAAAATTATTATATTGTGAAAATTAGTTATAATTCATCACATTCAATCTGTTAGATAATGTATTTAAAAAAATAATAAATAATGTTTTAGAATATTACGTAGAAACTAAAATGCAATTTAAAAAGAATTTATTTATTAAAAGTACAGATAGATAGCAATGATGATAAACAACTAAAATATTATTTTAATAATTGTATTTTAAATTAACATCAAGAAAGAATATGATAAATATTTAGGGAAGATACTCGGCTGTATAGTAAATATGGAGTGTATCTCGTTTTGAGTAGGTCAATAAAACTTGTATATTAAGTTAAATGTTAAATCATTACATACGAATAACTATTCTAAGCAAAAACGGTGTAAATACAGGTCTGTGGTAAAAATAGCTAAAAATTTAGTTAAATATTCTGATAATTTAATTATTTATATTAAATAATAACACAAGTAGTGACGAAAAGTTTCTATAACTCTTATGAGTATAATTTTATGAACTATACAAAATAAAATTTTAATATAGTTTTCATTTAAATATACCCAATTTCATTAAATGATGAATTTTAATGTCTATGAAAAAAATTATTTTATAAATTTTGGAGATTTTCAGGTTAATAATAGAATAGCTTTTGAGGGACTTTGAATTATATCTTCAAGCTTTAACTATTAAAATTAAGTATTGTATACAGTTTTAACTTCAAAATAATTCATACATTTTTCTTATTTTGACGAAATTTTTCAAGGGTCGAATTTAAATTTTTATAAAAAAAAAAAAAAAAATATGATTATGTATTTTCAATACTTTTTAATTTCTGTACAAATAATGTATTAAAATGTTAAAAGTTTTTTTATTCACAGTCAAAATTTTATCATACTTAAATTAAAAAAAAAAAACTACGAAAACTTTAAATTTTTATATGTCAAAAAATATTTCAAAAGAAATGTAATATTTTTAAGATTATTGCATGTCTAGAAAATGCTAATGTAAATATTTGTTCACATTTTTAAGTCTACTCATAATCTAAAGTAACAACAAAGTAATTAAGTTAAAACAATATTAAGCATAGCAGAAAGATGGTTTTACAAGATAAAAAATCTTACGGTTAATGGTGCATGTCTTAAATGAACAAAAATTACTTAAAATAGAATAAGGAATTCATTTATATATTATTCATTTCGTTATATTCGCTAAATTATTCACAATATTATATACAATTGTATATCCAAAAAACATATTATTATGTATAGGTACTCGTAATCAAAAATAAACCAATTAAAATATTCAAAAAAATATTTAATTATTATATTATTTATTCAATTATGTATTTTTAGTTATAACTTACCTTATTAAATGGTTTAAATGGTAGTGAAGTAACGAGTCCAAAAAACTAATTTTCAGCGTTATATTTGTTACATACATTTAGGCTATAAATCTGGTATTAGCATAGATAACTGTATTTATGCAAACTGTATTAATTTAAAACTAAAAATATTGTTTTATTAATAAGTTGTAAGATATGTTTTAAATGATATTTGAGGAAAACTGATAATTATTACGCGATTACTGAGACCGTTTAAAAGGTGTATAATGGTTACTGCCGTTACTGGATTAGTGTAAAATATGTAAATGTCGAATTCTTATTGTTATTGTTATTCATAGCTGCAGCAAATTTTCATTATGTTTACTGTTTTCTATAACTAACGATAATTAATAATCAACTAGATACACAAAAAAAAAATGCGTCATATAAAAATTTAAATATAATAAAAAACGAATTACAAACTCAAAAGTTTTCTAAAATGTTTATCAATTACCAAATACGTAGTAATGTAATGGCAAGTAGGTAATACTAACTAAAAACTGCATTACCAATAAGTATAAAATATAGTACCTAATTTTTATATGTACCAATAACTTATGAATGTAGATCAATAAAAAAAAAAAAACAAAACATAACAATTAATGTAATAAAAACTTAACCATTCTTATAAATAATTTTGAACTATAAATTTTATTAATCTAAGTTGTTTTTTTTAAATTTATTTTAAATCAAAATTTTTATATTTAAAATCTACTACTGATAATGATATTCTAATTAACTTATAAGTAAGCAGTAACAATAATTAAATATAGTCAATTCATATTTATAACTATAGGTAATAATTATGTGGATATTTTAATACTTTGACGAGTTTACTTAGTTTACAAATAGTTGTCAAAATGAGTGCTTATCATTAAGAATAAAACGGCACACCAAAATTCACTGTCGTTTGTATCATTACTACCGTCTGTCGCATTCTTATTAAAATTAAGATAGCTCATCATAAGTACTTTTCAGTAAAATGTTAAATATTTTAATTCACTTAAGCTCCTAAATATACCACATAAAATGTCGGAATAATTTAGTTAGTCTTTAAAAAATTAAAATTCTTGTTTGTTTCATAGATCATAATTATGCGCTAAATGAATAAATTCATGTTTTATGAATGAATAAATATGGTATTTATACTCGGGATTCAATTGACGCATTTAAAATTGAGTGTATTTTGTTTGTTTTCTAAAACAATTTACTAACAATTGTTTAGTCAATAAATCCACTTGTAAAATGACAAATTTATCTTTAAAACAATGGAATAGTAGTTGATGTTTAAGTTAAATAACTCAGTTTTCTGTATCTATTCTAATTAAAATATTGAACCAATCACGCGGATATTTAGATTAAATTGACTAATAACTGTAATGGTAGCAAATTCTATGAAAATATATTATACCTACTGAAATTATAATATAAATATACGTATTTACATATTTATGTACATTCTTAAATGTAAAACACATTAGTTTTGTAATAATATCTTCTTTGTTTATCATTTTCAATGGATGTGACCCCCATTATTGTTATTTATGTTGTAATATTTAAATGCAACTACAATTGTTTTATGACTACATATTATGTTTTACGTTATAGTTCCAGTATACCACGTGAGAGCAGTCGCGGGGCAGCAAGCTCGTTTACCTTGTGATATATCATTGGTATCCGACGAAGAAGATTTATCAGATTCAGGAGTTGATTCACCGCCCCTCGATGGTGAAAGTTCCCTTGCATCTGGTGCAAATTTACGCGACGCAGTTCTACTGGTTTTATGGTACCGTGATGATCTGGGCACACCTATTTACAGGTATTGAATAATTTAGTGTCATTTAATTATAAATAAATCCGCACGTTTCATAGATTAAGATATGTATAGTCATCTTTAAAAAAATGATAACACAGACACGGTGCAAAATAATTATATTTAAATAAAATATAAATTTAAATTAATAGGTAAAATAAGTATATTTTAATTTTGATATTGATAACTTATTTTTATTATTATTTATTAATCATGATTGATTTTTTACATGACATTGAAGTACAAAATATATTACTCGTCAACAATATCATAAATTAATTCTTTTAAACGTCTATAATAATATGTAGTTTGTAACATAGCTGTTTTTATCTCCCATAGATTCATTGACATCTAATATTATTATACTATTAAAGAAAATTACATATTTAATTTGAAATATTTGACATAACTATACTTCTAAAATATAATACTTATTTAGATTATTGAATCCTTATTAAGATAAATTTACGAGTATATACCAGTAGATACATATTTACACTTTTGGCTTAAATATCCTACGTGGTTACGCATATCATTACAAAACTTATTATGTTCGTATTTTCTAGAAATATTCACATATTATCTTCAAATTTTAATAAAAGACGGTTAATGACTATAATAAAAATGAAAGAGAATAACATTTTTAAATCTAAACTTCTTTAAAATTTCTTTTTTAAGACACCTTAATTTTCAAAGTTATGCAGATTGTATAATATTATAATTAATACATGAATTACAATAAATACTGTTATTGAAAGTTAAAATGTTATGTTCTTTGATTTCTGAACTGAGTATTTTTTATTAAAAAAAAAATTGAAGAATATTTCTTAAAAATATGACTTGGATACGAATTTTAAGTTTTGCAATATAATACGTAAGATTAACAAATAAGGAAAATATAAAATAGCCACCATTTAGCAAACATTAAATATTGATTATGTAGTTATGTTCAAAGTTTGAAAAAGAGGAAGTTATAGTTATCAAGTATAGATATAGGCATGCAAAAATAAAACAACTTCTTCGTTATTTGTAATTAAATTATGAAATCGTAAAACTATTAAGGTATTTTCAAAAGCATTGCTCGATGTAGGTTTCTTGAAATAATTGAATCTTGTGTTAACTAATAAACTATGTAAATTTTTAAATTATCCTTCTAATAAGTATATATTTTGATTTTGATCATTTTAAAATTTAAATTAATAATTTTCGCAATGAGTATAATATAGGTTCAATTGTTAGATTATCATGGAAATTTTTTTTATGAAAATATCAAATATGTATTTTAATAGTTAATTTAATTTAAATGTTTATTTATTTATTTATTTTTTTTTTTTTTTTTGACAATATGTTTAAAAGTCAATTTATTGTGAAACCCACATTTCTAATAAGACACTTTTCTGTATAAGTTATGACTAATAATTCATTAATTTTGAATTCCATATTTAAACTTAAAATAAAGTTCTTATTTTATAAGAATTTTTATACATATTACTTATATATAATATCATGAACAAAACTTTGACATCTTGTCAATTAATAACAAAAAAAAAAAATTCTTATTTGTTTATCTAATAAGATTAAAAACACCATTTATATAATGTAAAGTTAAAATATAATTAAATTAAAATTATTTTAAAAACAAAGTAAAAAAGTCAATGAAAAATATGAAATTCCGGTAAGAAGATTGAAGTTCTTTTATATGATATAACAATAACAACATAAATGTTATATTTTATAAGCTAGGTGTATATTATGTTTTAACCGTGCCAAATCACATTTTTTATAGCCATAATTTTTGAAATGAACAATACGTAGTACTTCATTAGTTTAACTGAGAAGAATGGTTTTATATCATTAAAAGTGTTATATAAATCATATTATTTTATTGGAAAATTATAATATATATATATATATATATATATATATTTTTTTTTTTCATAACTGTGTAAATATGAAGTATCTATGAAAAATATTTAACTATAAATTGTGGAAAATGTAGAATAATATTACAGTGTATTATATTTAAGTTTCTTTTGATATACAGTGTAATTATTTAAAATTACTAATTTTACTTTTAATACAAGTCATATTCTTACTTTATTAAAAACATCCATTGTCTATATTTGGTTAATAAGCGTTTAAAATGTGATTTATAGTAAAATTAATTAAATAATATTACTTTGATAACATTTACAACTTTAATAAAAGGTTAAGAATATAACACCTTTGTATAAATTTTTAAATATTCAAATTTCTCTATATTTTTTTCTATTTTTCAAAATTGGAAAATTTGAGGTTAGATTTATTTTTTAACTATCAACAGTTAACAAGTTATTCTTTGTATGACTTGTTAATTTATATCGTATAAAAATTATTAAAACAATTATATTATTAACACATTTTTTGGTTATTGTTGCAATATTTTTAATTTTATAATTATTTAAGCGTGGATGCCAGATCTTCTTCTCATCAGCCTTATGACTCCACGTCATATCATTTGATGACCACGGGCGCAGAAAGATGGTCTGATCAACGAGTGTTTGGTGACCGAGCACATTTTCATGTTAACGCAGGCACAACAGAAGAAGAATTGAAATCGAAAATAAATAATCAAAAAAAATCGACTGTGTCAACATACTACTCTTCGGAATTGCGAATTGACAGAGTCAGTGAAAAAGATGCGATTCACCTTTACCGGTGCCGAGTTGATTTCAGATTAGCTCAAACCCGCAATTCTAAAGTTAATCTAACTGTGATTGGTAAGTCTATATCATTTACTCGTAATTCATGATTATATGTTAGGATTATTTTACTATAGATACGATACATAGTTACATAAACTAAGCTATAAAAGAGTTAAAAGAGTTGCAATAAATAATATAATATATTAAAACATTTTTAACGATGTGTAAAAAGAAAAGAAAAAAGTGAGTTAATTGAAAAAAAAAAGTTGATACCTGTTTATTATATGATAAAATTGCAAAAAATTATACAATGTAAAACGAATTAATGTTATAAGGAATCATCAATTTTTCAAGTACACGTACGTCCTTTTCAGATATTTTACATTTAATTTTAAGATCAAATCGATGAACTTGTAGTGTTTTGTAAATCAAAAAATATGACGTAGCATTGATAAAACTTTGTTACCAATTATTATTTTTTTTCGACGTTGTATAAAATTGGAAATTCCATATTATAATATTTTAGCTTAATGTTTTATACTTCGTCATTTCGATGTGTGATTACAATATAAATAAATTATTTCGTGGTATTAATTACATTTTAAAACTTTCATAAATCAAATTAAAATGATTGAAAAATAATGTAATTTGTTATAATTAATTTAATGCTACAGAAAACGTTGTTATAGGGATTCCCGAAAGAGCTCTTTAGACATTTCCATTATTAATATGATTAAGTTTAGGATTTGGTGCTGAGCGTAAGAATACATCTCTCTATCATAATCTCTCTCTCTCCTTCTCTCTATGTATATACTCGTATATATAATTTCTAGCAAAACATGAAATTATATAATATATATATATATATTATATATATATAGGTATACAAATAAAGGCAGAAAATTGTTTGGTGTTACTAATAAGTAATAATGGTCGTAGTCAAGGGGTGGCAGCGACGGGAGATTACAGGTCGGGTGGCCTGAAATGTTAGGACGAGCAGTTACTGGGAATGAGACTTTTGGCGCGTATTATAATACGTGGGTGTGTTCAACTTCTGCTCGGGTTGTTGCTTAGTTTTTCAGTGCAAAAAGGTGATAGGGGGTGGGTTAGGTGTGTTTGTGAGGGGGATATGAAAGGTGGACATGGAGTGGAAGAAAGATAGGTTCGTGCACCCGCCACCGGGTCACGTGTGTGTGCATTATATATATACATAATATATATATATTATATATATAGCATGAAAACATCCGGGTGGAAATCCATCACCGCCGCGGCCGCGTCGGATAGCATATATAGGTACCTACTACCTATAAGCGAAGCGTATATTTTACATTATGTCTGGTCGAATACCGCAACGACGCAGATCGACTAGGTTTGTCCACGGAATTCCACGCGTATAAATGTTGCGACACGCCGTCGTCAGTTACGTGTGCGATCACTGCGCGGAAGCCGGTTACGCCATTGTACTTATGTCGCAGCGGCGTGCGCGTGTACACGCGAATGGGTGGACCGAGGATGAACGAGTGAATGGTGGTGAACAAAGTGGATGGGTTTTTTGGACGGTCGTCGTCATTGTGATGGTGGGGAGTGGGGGAGGTGTTGGCGGCGCGACAGTTGGACGGAGGAAGTGTGAATATACGGACGGGCGTCCGGGCAGGGTTTGACGACAGCGCGCGCTGGGTGACCGCGCGTGGGCGACGTGTAACGCGCGGAGCGGTGGCTTGGCAAGTCGTGATGGTTTAGGGTGAGAGTGGTAGTGGTCGGGTATCGGTGAAGGGAGTGTACTTGCGCGCTGCTATATCGATCTCGTTCGGGTGGCAGCACCCGGTGGTGGTGGTACACGTGGGATGGGGACGCTGCGGCAGTGTTGTCGAGAGAAGCAGCAGCGGAAGGGGCGAAATGACGTGACTGGCGGGACGGGGGTGAAATGAAAAGCTCTCGAATGTTGGTGGTGAGCTATATAGAGTCGTTGTTATTATTATTGTTATTATTATTATTACTATTGCTATTACTATTATTATCATTATTATTATTATTTTCCTCATTGCCTGGTGTCGGAAGAAGAGAGTTTAAAGGAAATATAACCATGAGCGGGTGAGTAGCAATGAAATGATACCGCGAACGATGGTGTATACACGGGTGCTAGCGGGAAAAAGAGTGTAATAAGAGCAGGCGAGGTAGTGATCGAGGGGGCGTTGAAAGGGTGGAAAGGTGATGGCAGGTTTTGTATGACAGAAGACAGTCATGAATCGAAACGGTGGTAGTTGGGATTCGTTGATTCCTTTACATCCATTATTATACAGTAATCGTTACAAAGGACGAGCGATGTTGGCAATTTATTTAAAACTAAAATAATTATACATTAATCAACCAATTTCGATTCTATGAATAATAATTAATCTATTAACAAAAAAAAAACTAATTTTCTCATTCTTGCACATATTAGCACTATATAACTGTTATTCTAATTTATGGGAGAAAAAAAATCTCAATTATTTTCCTCTTCATAATTGATTTGATAACATCTCGCTCGGGTTCGTTTTTCGAATGTTGCAAAAATATTATTCCATTTAATAAATCATATCTTTAACGCATATGTGTGATTCCATGGTCCATACTAAAATAATGATTTATCAATGATTTAAGAATGTTAAATTAAAAAAAAGAAAAAGAAAAAAAGACGGATTTTTGTAATATTATTATATTACGTGTAATAATATGAAATTGAAGTTAATATACTGAATCGGATTCCGTCGTTAATATTTAATACCTATTACCTACTCTTTTATGGTAGAATTCACTGATATTTTTAAAAACGGGTTTATTATTTCCCCTAAAATATTTAAATTTATTTAAATTTTATGATTTGTTGTGTAAAAATGTTTAACAAAATAATGAAAAATATTTATTTTGTTAAAAAAAAAAAAGGTAAATGTTTGTATTATACATCAGGATACCAAGACCAAAGTTTAAAAATGATTTTTTTAACGAAAACCTATTTTTTCGTCTTCATACACTCAGTTTAATCTAGTTATCTATCTTGTTATTATTGACATTTTTTATTTAAAAACTAAAAATATGTACTTTGATTATTTTGTCACTTTTGTTATGTAGGTAAAACCATACAATCTCTTTTTCCACAAAACGATTACCATAATTGTGACGATGTGATGATGAACACAACACTGTTGTGTTCACAAGACGAGCTGCACGTACAAAAATAATTACCATGCTTTAGTAATGCGCACGCAATCGTCTTGTTTGTACTCAAGTCACGTCTTTAACTATTAAGCCCTGTAACTGGACACGACTTGCAGTTTCAAAATTATTAATCGTCTCCGCATACATTTGTATTGGTCGGGTACAATTTACTTATCTTCCGCTGCAATCATTGCCAATCCGGGCAATACCATCGCAATAAAACAATAATGTAGATACCTACTAGTAGTTGGTCGGGCGTGGAGACAGTGGAATGCGGTAAAATGGCAAATTGTTACGGAAGTTATAACAGCAGTCACTGAGTTCTGCGAATGGAATTCGGAATGTCTCCCCTAGGTCACAGTATTTTTTTTCTTTTTTTATTGCTGTTTAGTCAATCGAGACTATAGTGGAAAGGGTAGGTACGCAAAAAGAATATCCGAGTAGATGATAAATTATGGAGTTTTCTATAATGTGTAATAGGGTTGATATAAATAATAAATAATGTATAAAATACGTCATATAAATGTATAATCGGAAATCGATCGGTTTAGTGATGATAGATAAAGATATGTAGATTACGAGCTTGTAATATAAATGTGTAAATAAATTATTAACGAATTCATTATACAGCGACGTGTTAATCGCATGTGCTTTTAATTTTATGTTACATATTATAATACTATGTATTGTGTTGCGCAGTGCCACCGGATCGCATGGAAATTATGGACTTGGCCACGGGTCGACAGCTATTACGACGACAAGATGGCGATAACTTTAATAGCAAAAATGATCGAGGGTCAGAGGCATCTACCACGACTACTACGACGGTCGTGGGGCCTTATGTCGAGGGATCGGATGTGCGTGTTCGCTGCCGGGTATATGGAGGTTAGTTTTGTATTAATATAATAATATGTACCGGGATAATAGCTGAAATCAAATTCTCATTCGTGTATAGTATAATAGTGGTATTGTACTACGTTCTAAAATATCTTTCGGTAGTGTTTAGGACAGAGGTTATCGGTCACATATCCTACAATAGGCAGTTCAAAATAATGTTATTTATCGCGTTCTCTAAAAATATTAATAATAATAGTACAGTCGTACTTCCATATTGCGGCACACAGGATCACGCGTAAGGTACAAATAGCCAGACTCATCAGAGTTTATCATCGTATTTTACAATCCGGCCATAATCTTTTACGCTTATTCATTTTACTGTCTTTGTATATTGAATAGTACAAAGGCAGTGGAGTATATACACTCGTCGTCTTTGTGCGCAGTGATATTCACGTACGCCCTTATATTGGGGCCGGTGTGTATGTAAACATTATCAGTCGTTCCCGGCACAATATTCATATCGCCTTTAATATTCCCCCGCTGACTGTATGGTATATACCACCGTCTTTTCACTTATACATCTACGGTAATTATTTATTTATTGCTATCATCGTTTCCATATTATTTAATATGCACCCACCCACCAACCAAGAGAGTGTTACGTAAAATATGTTTATTGTGTATACGTGTATCTTAATTATGAAAACGACAAACGTTAGATTGAAGTTGTCCACACATATATGTATTCGCGTAACCACACTTAGCTCCTGAGCATTAAAAACAATAAATAATTATCCTTTTCTATAAAGACATCTGGTCATGCACGCTCATCTCATTCTTTTTGACAAACAAAAATAATTATCTCAAAAAAAAAAAAAACCTTAAGATACTGTATAATACGTGAATGTTGGTTTATTAATAACTCTTCCTGTTTACGTTAAATGTATTCATGATATCTTTCACCAAGTAAACAAGTAGAACATCTTAACTATTTATTCCTTTTTGTTCATGTATATTATAAATTGCAAAGTAATAATATTTATTAGTATATCCCTATACACAATATGAAATATGTTAATATTATGGTTCAAGAACCTTAGTGGGTAGAAGCGTTGTTAAGTTTTAATTTTAAATTTCAAGCAGATCGAGGGAGTTATTGGTTATATAGAAATGTGTTTTTGTTGTTTAATCCACTTTTACCAGGAAATTATTATTCGGGAAACAAAAATAGCTTAATAATTTAAATACAATGATTTTATAATTTAATAATTAAACAAAGATTATACATATCTAAACCGTTTTATCTAATAATAGAATTTTATGTCATTATGTGTATTAATATTTTTTAATTTTATAAACTAAAGATTAGTCGTCAAACGTTAAAATCTGCATTAATAAATTTGCAGTTTATGTGTATTTATATTTATATAATACACTATATAAACAAAATACAAAATAAAACGATTCATCTATTTAACAAAAATATGAAAAAATACTAGTTCTTTATTTTCACAAACATTTTTAGATAGATTTTAATTTTTATAACTGATTTAAAATAAATGTTTAATACAATTCTACCAAATATTTTCGTACTAAGATACGATAAATTAACTCAAAACCAATCAACAGTTTTTAATTTTCAAGTGTATCTAAAATATTTTTGAACAAAATATCTATTATTAACAGCATATTGACTGATTTTTTTATATAAAGAAATATATTAGGAATTATTTTATTAATACCACAACAATTATTGCCTTAAAGTTAAAAAGTATGATATATCCTATTCTATGTTCATCGAGTGAATATTGTAGTGAGACTAGTTCATAATATATACATGAAGTTTTAACCACACAGTTATTTTCTTTAATAATATTTATTTATTTATTTTTATTTCAAAATGTATTAACGAAAAGAGCAAAGACCCCTATTAAAAATAAAGAACTGTTTTATTATACAGATTAATATAAGTAAATTAATTCATGAAAGATAATTTAATACTTACCTATCATATTATAAATCATAATTATAATAGGCTAAATGTAGATACATAATTGTCCAAATATAGCATATTATACATATATATTACAGATTTTTTGACCATTCTATTACCTAACATAGAATAACTATATACAACAGAGTTATTTAAATTTAATGTTACAAAACTTAAAAGGATTATATAAGACTATAATAATTTATAATCCCTGACATTTTTGCGACATTAAATTTAAATAACCTTGTACAAAATATTTCGTACATGTTATATTATAACTTTGATATCTTAATATCATATTAAGTTCAATGTGCATTTTCTTAATACACATGATGTAAAAATTCAGATGAATGGAATTAGAATTTTAAAATACATTCATAGAAATTTAATACATGGTCATTATTTAAATAATAGTTAATAAAATATATATTTATTAATTATTAATTAAAATTATTGATTTTCTTTAGTTAATAAGTTAATTTTTTTTCTCTAATTAATAACTATTTATACTAAATACTTGAAAATGTCTATGAATTTAAATTTAAATTTATATATAATGTACATTTTTATTCTTAGGTGATACTTAAAAGTAGCTATTAAGGCAATTTTACTATTTTAGTACAGATTTACTTATATATTTTAATATTTAATAGCTAAGTTGAAATGCATATTAGATTTATAAATGTTCAGAATAACAGTAAATAATTAAATATCCTATAAACAATTTTTATTTTCGACCTTAATCTAGATTGTCTGGTTATGATAATCATAATTTATGAATTATAGGCTTCTTTTGGTAAAGAAAAATAATTCTTAGTATTTTAGTTTATTATCTAATAATTAATTTGGTATAATGAAAAAAAAAAATTATCCAAATTAATGTTTTGTTATAGGTACATATAAAGTATAATAATTAATAACAGTAAATGGAAAATTAAATTCTGATCGTTGCAAGAGATTTATTGATTTACAATGACGTTTGCTTTTCTTGTAAAGTAAAAGAGCTCAAAAAGTGTCACACAAGACTTTGAAATATGAAAAATTAAATATAATAAATAAGAAAACTTTTATACTTTTCGAAGTCTTGGATAAAATTAGGGAAATTGCAATAAAATGGTGAATACATAATAACTATTATTTTATTAACTGTAGTGTACGCATTAGCTATGCAAATACATTTATTACATACAAATTAAGTCAATTTACCGTGATGTAATAGCTTTAAAGAAATTTAAATTTATTCATTGTTGATTTGTAAATTTCCAAGATAGAATATTATATTTGTTTTTAATTCATTTAAATCAATTTCAACTAAGTTAATATAGAATATATCTTTCTACTACATTATGTTATGATTTTTCTTAAATGATCTCAAACGAATAGGTACACTTATAATACGCTTTAAATTATAAGTATTTCGTATTAAATAGTATCAATAACCATTAAGTAACTAATTACGAGTAATCTATGAAAAAAAAAAAAATGTAAATATTTTAGTTCTTTTACTGTAATTGAAAAAATATAACATCCAATGGTGTTTTATGTTTTTGAAATAATATTTACTTAACTTTTGTATAACTATAAGAGGATAATCAAATAAATATAATAGTTTTATTTTACAATAAACATTTAAAATGAAGGTATTGAAATTGTATAAAATATAGGGAATCTAAAAATGATTAAATGACTCTTTCGTTCGAAAATATTATTACCTTATTTTAACAATAACACATAATACATCCACGTATCAATAATACGATTTGATATGTTTACAACATGAGGTTCAGTTGGTATTTCGCTATTATTGTTGTACATCTATATCTATTTTGTTGAATTTTATTAAAAAACTGATCTATAAACTTATTCGTTATAATAAACTAAATATAAAATATAACGAGTAGTATTAATAATATTTTATAAATATAATAAGTCATTCGATTTGAACTCACTATATTATTTATTTTATAGGCAAACCAAGACCTCGTGTAGCATGGTTTCGAGATAACCGTTTATTAAAACCAGAATCAGATGATCCTGATGACATCAATGGAGCTCAACAACAAGATGTCACTGCTATTGACGGTTACGCGACAGCAACTGTTACTTCAAGCTCGTCCACTTCTACTGGAGGTGACAACTCGGAAGGAATTTTAGAAGTAGATTTGACTTTAACAGGATTAACACGAAGCGATTTGCACACTGAGCTCACTTGTCGGGTGTGGAATTATTTTTACGACGATGAGGAATATTCAATCATTGTTACCAACAGTGGTTCCAGTTACATTGATACTAGTATTGAAAAAGAAAATATGAGTGGAGAAGTTGATCCCAGTCGTTGGACCCAGAGACAACGTCAGTCTTCGCTGACAGCCGTCGTGCATGTGGATATGAATTGTAAGTAGAATAAATTATTAAAAATTTAATCAATTACAATATTATACAGTTATGTAAATCGCTATGTGAAAAGTTTGGTAGAATATTTTTACCAATTTTGTTCAATTGAATACGTTTGTGTATTCAAACTGTCCATTCCTAGAACTTTGATCATAAATCGAATTTAGTAAAGTATCTATAATATTTTATATTATTTTTTTGAGAAAAATGAATTGGACGCAAAACAAATATAAATAAAAAACCATGAAAAATATAGCAAGTTTATTCGTAATTTCACATAATTATATGGACACCAATAGTCACGTGTAAAATCGACAGTCTTCTCGGAATATAAATAAATAGTTGCTTTTATAATATCACGATAATATTTTACAAAATTATCACCGAATCCACGCGTTAAACTCGCGAAAATCCCGGCGTAACACCAACATCTGCACAATAATAATATAATCATATAACAATATAATAGCCGTCATGTTTCGTACAATACATATGTAATAATATTATAATATTCTATCCCACTCTCTTTTCATATCCACAGTATTTCTCTCTCTCTCTCTCTCTCTCTCTCTCTCTCTCTGACTCTCTTTCCCTCTACATCGCGTGTGACTCTCGTTAATTACCAGCCGAGTACCGAAAGCGTGTGTATGCACTTGACAGCTACAGTTTTCCTACGGCGCAGGACACGCGGACGTTATAGCAGTATAGCTTCACATACACCCACGATCCCCTGAAATCGACCACCCGTACCCTAACGTTGGCCGTGTACTTGTGTGACGTGTGTACGGTGTTTATGTATATGTATAAGTATATAATCTATAATATATAGATACCATATGTACCATATTATGTACATGGTTATGTATCCTTGCGTATATGTAGCGTATAGAGTAATTAATTGGCACGGTACACTACACCGCCAAACGACACGTCGTTTTTAATTACACGTAGGCAAAAACACTCATTATATAATATATATAATATGTCTGCTTGGGGGGTGTTTTGTGTGTATCTGTTCAAGGATATGTGTGTGTGTATCTGTTTATGGTGGTCGGGGGTGACGGTGTATGTGGGTTACAATATATGCGCGTATAGTGGTTGATTGTGGCGCATATATTATAATATATTCGTACTTGGCGGCAATGGAGGACGTATAGTTGTTCGTGTCACCATTTTTCACGTGGTGGCTCGACCGCCGACTACCACCTACTCCGCCGATCATGGCCAATATAAATTAATCAGTGACCTCGGTTAACGGGTGGTATACAATATTGTAGCGACGACAAAAACGCCGAAACGTCGAAAACCAAGACCCGCGTGCATATGCTAAAATACACGTAAATTAACCTTCTGCACAAAATGCACACATGGATACTATCCTCTTGTGTTTATGGCACATATATCACACAAGCGTGTGCAAGTCGTAATAATTATATGGGTAAGCTGTTTAATTCTCTAAGTGCCGGCGCAGTACCTATTATCTGTGTATTAATATTACACTATATTATTCTGTTACCATAAAAGCTTGATTATGCATAACTATTTAATAGTAGGATTACAAAAAAAAAAAAAAAACCATTTTATATAATTTAAGACGTAAAATTATATTTTATTAGTTGAATAAATCTATTACAGAATAAATACTAACAAAAATAAAACATTTATTAATATATATGCATTTTCTGAACGGTAATACGTTATTCATATTTCAATTGGTATAAAACTCATCTAAGATCTTCCGGATTTTCGTATATACCTATATAACTCGGTTATTGATGACGATTTCACTCGAAATCAATTTCCTCTATGAACAATGTACATACATAAATATGTATGACCATTTCAAATAACATAAATGATTCTACAAGTATATTATGGTAGGCTGAGGTAAGTCAACTTTCACGGTTTGGTATTGATAATTGATTTAGATAAATCACTATAAAAAAAAAAAAAATGATTGCAAATGTATTATTTATTTAATATTACCGTTGAAAACTAAGGTTATTAGCATATAAAAGACATAATAACAAAAGATATAAAATATTTATGTTAAAAATTGAATATTTGATAAATAATTTAAAAAAAAAAAGTCAATATATTTTAGAAAAATTATTAGTATATTTTTGTACTTGGGACCTCATGGAGTAAATTAATCAAAATTATTATTATTATTATTAATATTAGATAAAGTTTCAATAATTTGATGTATTGACTATTTGTTTGTATAAATAACTTATCACAGTATCGTTAGAGAGATGTTTGCTTTTGTCGAATTTAATCAATATTGAATTAGTTACTTACTCAGTAGTATCAGTGCTACCAGAAGCTTCTTATTTAATCAAATTTGTCATTCGTAATTTTCATAAATGTTTTTGCGTTAATATTTTGATTTCAAGGTTAATGATACCTATCAAAATTTATCACCTGAGATTATCAGATGAACATTGAAAATTATTATTATTTTAGCTATATAACTTTATAAGGTGATGAAAATGTATTTGTATTATATTATTAAACGATGCAAGCTACATTCATTATTATTTGTTTAATAATAGTTTTGTTAGATAATTAAATGCAGAACCCATTATTTGAAATGCGAAATGCAAATTTAAAACTGTTATTGTTAAAATCGTAGCATAAGTTGATTTATAATTGAGGTATTTAAGTAAGTAATGTAGATAAATAACATGACCTTACATTCATTATATTCATATTAATACTGTAATACAACTATAATACACGTATATATAATTTACTTACAACTGGACTGCATCAACAGTTATGTACACAATATTACGTTTTGAGAGTAAGTGTCTATATGGACTTTAGTCTATACTCGCATATACACCAAAAGCTTCTATTTATACGTCACCATTGACATCATATACTCTAGCTAGATGTAGGTTGTGTATAGCAATAAAAAGTTATGTCCTAATTTGTTATATCATATGTATAGAAAGTTATTACTAAAATAAAATATTGATATATGCACACATGTGTTCGGAATGATAGAATATTAATATTAATTCTATATTTTAACATGCTCCATTAATTAATATTTTTATTTTTTTATTTTTGGCTGAGCGTATTCCAGAAAACTTCTTTTATCAAAGGTTTGGTTAAGATTTCAACAGTCTAGTCCTCTGTTGTTGTACTCTAAATGTACTGTAATTAAAACAATCCATCTTCATATTTTTTTTAAAATAAAATGATAACTTTTGTCGATGCATTGTGTCCTCTTATGAAAACTCAAGTTTTTTCTTTAAATATATTGCATTTTGATAATTAATATTTTATGATAATGATTGTTAATATTCTGCGTTATCCACATGACTCCTTTAACTGTTCCATTTTCTGCAACATATTTGGCTTCCGTTGACGATAATGACACACTTTTTTTATCTATGATCGCCATAAAATAACATAATATGACTCATAATACGCTGTGCTTCAATGTTACCTACATGATCTGCATCACTAAATATTTCTAATGATAATTTTGTATTATTATCAAAATATAAACCATAGATAAATGTTTGTTTAATTTAAAGTATAATACGTTTAATTAAACTTTAATGACCTTTCATTATGAAACGACTAGCAAAGTTGACTACATGTGCAATATGTTGTCTTGATACTTAGGATAAGGAGGAATAAACTATTCGTTTCTTGTCAATGTAGAGCTTTTTCATTTAATTTTTCCAATTAATCTTAGAGTATGAGACTTGTCAAATTGGAATCCAAAGTTTTTGACATTCTATAAATTAAGCTATGTACGTAATTTGTTTGATTTACAAATGTCAAATAATGACCAAACTTTCTTTATGTTTATTTGCATACTTATAAAATACTCTAAATTACCCTTTTTTTACTCAAAATTCTTTTTCCAATATTGCCAAAAAGTTTTTAATTTTTTTATTGTTTGCAGAAGTTAAGCCATCATTTACAAATATTGTAAGAATAATTTGATTAACATTTGTTTAAAATACACATATATCTTCTTTACTAGATTGTAAACAAACTTTATTCAAAATCTCTTTAAATTATTAGTTTAAACAACTTGGAGTTTGTTCTAATACATAAGACTTCTTTGCAATTTACTTACTTTATTTGGTCGGTTTTCATAACTCGTTGACTGTATCATGTATATTTCTTCCTGCAGATTTCTATATAAATGTTGTTTAAGTATTAAACTGTCGTAATTTTAGTATTTTTACAACTGTGATTGCAAAAATAACTCTAATTGATATGTATTGGACTACTGGTAAAAATGTTTATTGATAAATTATATCATATTTTTGAGAACAAAATTTAATAATAATTAGCGTCTTAAATTTATTTATATTTATGTCTATATTATATTTTCTTTTGTATACCTGTGGTA
Source organism: Melanaphis sacchari (assembly GCF_002803265.2). NCBI lineage: Eukaryota > Metazoa > Arthropoda > Insecta > Hemiptera > Aphididae > Melanaphis > Melanaphis sacchari. The sequence goes on along the minus strand of NW_020271162.1, from coordinate 1,673,036 downwards.
TAACGTAATTTTATTCGACAATAAATTGACTAATATCCGAGTTTCATTTTCATTTAATGACACTAATTTATTGTTCATGCTATATTTTGATCCGTTTGTTATTGCCTCGTCGAATTTTAATGGTTTCATACAATTAGCAATAAAGGATTGAGCGTTGTGTCTGACCTGTGGTGACTCTATACTTGCCCTTACAATCTCTTTAGAAATATCTCTTCTTTCCACAGTAAGCCTTATCATTTACTTATATTTTTAACTGAACCATAACTATTTTAATTTTTTAATAAATTTATTTTAAACTTCAGCTGAATATGCACTCGATTTTATTTTTATATTTAATCTATTTGTATTTTTTATTCTTCAATAAATAAATGACTTATTAAATAATTTATCATTTTATTTTTTGTTGGAATAGAATTCCAAACAATGTAAAAATGTTTATATTATTTAAATGTTTGTTATAACCATATTATCTACAATAGATTAGGTTCCCCTACTAAATTTTTCAGTTTAAAAATTATGTATCAATTTATTATCGGTTAACCCTTTTAACACTCTTTTTGAAGCTAGGTACTGTTTGTATATAACAAGAAAATTTTCACATACTTGAAGTGATGTTACGTAGTCCATTATATATTGAAACGAACTAACGTTCACTGATATAAAATTTCATTTTTAACCAAGCATTAATTTATTTCTAATACCGTAATTTGGCTTTCACATAAGTTTCCTTGTCTGATTTCTTTGTGATTTTTGAACTAAACTTTGTCCAATCACCCAAAATAATACTTCCCACTTAGAAAAAATTAAATTTGACTCGTTTGAAATTTCCACGATGGTCGGTTCTCTATACTTCTCTATTTTAAATTGGTAAACTTCACCGAGTTCTCCATGATCAATGGTTTTTGTTCAGTTTGACAGTATATACTGAATTATTATTGAAATACAGCGTTCCTGAAATCCATGAAACCTCTGACAGGTTGTAATTTTCTGCGTTAATATAAATTAATAAACACTTCAACCATAAATTCACTTAAAGTGTGTAGCTAAGGGCACAAGACCTATAACCTGTTGAAGTTGAAGTTTGAATATAATTATAATTTAGATATTTAATGTAAATAAATGATACGACTTTATTATTATGTAAATACTACAATATAATTTTACCATAAATGTAGCATACAACTGGACTATAAAAGGGACAGTGTACAGTATACTCACTACATAATATAATGTTTTGTGAACGTTTTTACGTACGTTTTAAGTACCTATTTATATGCTAATATGCCATAATTGACATAATATACTCTACCTACATTCGTATAACAATTGATAGTTATATTCTAATAAGTAATAGTATATATAGACAATTAATAGTTAAACATAACATCAATTATGTACACACGTGCTTATAATTATAGAATAATAAATTAGATATATTATTTTTTTATTTTTTAAAAGTTGCAGTTATTTAACTAAATGCTTTAGAATAATTGATCTGTGGTTCATCTTTCAGTACTGTTATTTTTTTGGAAATTGGATGTTAGCATTTGTTTTAATAATGATTATGTAAGTACTTTTGCTTGTGTTGGATTATGAATTAGACTTGATAATGAAGATAAGTGAGAATTTTTGGTATGCTATTACTTATTATAGCTACAGCTGGGAACGTATTGTAAAATAAACCTAAATACTAAAGTTATTTGTGCGTCGTTAAACTACTATCGAAAGTTGTACAAATAACATAAGCAATAATCTAGAACACAAGTGTTTTTAAATGGCTGTCACATTCAATACTCGAACTTTTAAAAATTTATTATTATGTATGTTCACATTTATCATTATTAAAAATAGAAAAATTATTGTCCATCAACAACTTAATATAAAAAAAATAATGAATATTTAAGTTAATTGAAATAGTGTTATTTACAACAAAAAATAGTAGGTATATAATAACTATCATGTAATATATATTAATATGTAAATTCATTTTTGAACGTGTGTTATTTCAATTTAGTGTGGTTGATTTATTAAGATTTTACTAGAATAGTCTCAAGTTTATACATCTTAAGTTTTTCGAAAAAAACTATATATTCATCTTTAATAAATCATGTTCTGATTAAAAACTAAAGTAGAAGTTAATCCCTAATAGTAACTAGTGAAACATAAACTAACCAAGAATTTTCAGTATAGGCACGAATTGGATGGTCTTTGGTAGAAATTAAGCTCTAATAGAATAAGAGTATTCTAGCAATATATTAAATCTATTTCAACTATGTCAAAAATTAATTAAAATTGTACAAAAATATATTTATAATATAATAACTGATTTCTATTATAATAAATAAATAGTTATTTTAATCAATACAAAGATTAAAAACAAATATTTGATAAGCAATTATATCATAAGATGTACAATTTTGTACAAGTTTAAAGAAACTTAATAAGTTAAAAAATATACAGTTAAAGAATAATAATTTGTCATTGTAATTCATACTCTTTGATAACTTTTTTTTGTTTCTATAATAGGAGAGTCAATTAAATATAGTAATTATTAATTAATAATGAAATGTATACGTATAAATTTTTTAAAGAAGCTATCGTGAAATTGTATTATAACTATTTTAGAATGATTATTGAGAGAAGTGTTGGAGACAAACCCTCGGGTCAGTTTTCCGTTAAAAATTTAAATGCTTTAAGCTCCGTTAATTTAATTTTTTATTTTATGTTGCGAATCGATTAGGTAAACATAGGGTTTACTAATGTTTAAAGCTGATAATATATAATTTTTTTGAGGCAATTAAAGCTGGAGGTAACATTTTTTAATCAGAAAACTATAAGAAATATTTTTATTTTTTAATCATACTTTTTTATTGATAAGATAGTTTAAATATTTCTATTGCGATGATTTATTTAACTAATATTTTATTTACTTTGAACCATTTTAGTAAATAAGCTATTTAATATTTTTGTTTTTTATTCTATGATAATAATAGATTTTTTTAGTTTTTGAACGAGAGATTTCATTGAAAAAACCCTGGCTACGGCATTACGTAATACTATCTGTCTTGTGTCGTCAAATCCACTTACTTATTAGTCTTGAACCATTTTCAACAATTGTTTTATATAAATTTCCTAATCACTCGTTTATTTTTTATGGTAAGTTAAACTTCTCTGAAGTCTCGAGGTCAAACCACACTTATGATTTAATATTTCCTTCTACCTTTACTATAGGATATCCCTTTATTGTTAAAATCTTAGCATTTCGTGATTTTAATCATCTAAATGATATTTTAAACTTATATCGTTCCATTCCCGATTTAGTTTTCTCAAATAATTCCTCATTTGATCTTTCAGTTTCTATTAATGTTTACAACCCTTCTCTTTACATTTCGTTTAACCGTATTAATGTTAAGTCTTATCTAATTAATATTAGAGTTACAATAACCTTTAACCTTTATAATTGGCTTTCAACATTTGAATCTAATGAATGATAATGTTAATTATGTATTATAATTACGATTATAATAATCCTATTATTTATGTGTTTAGTTTTCTATTTACAATTATTTTTCCTAAATATAATTTCAGAAATCATATTTTCTGTTACAGTTTTTAAAAAATAGCTAATTGACTTGGTGTGTGAGAAATAAAAAGCTCAAAGAAATTATTAAATTTCCTTTAGGTGTATTTATTATAAATGTTATCCGTACATTTCTATAAAAACTTTTAGAACTATTTATAAACTAACAGAAAAATTAAATTTATTTCACATAAAGGTCCATATTGCTAAATTACTTGAATCTCCTAATTCGGTACTATCTTTAATCTTATTTTATCTAGCCATCAATATGTTTTTTTTTTTTTTTATCCAAACGTATATCAGCATACATAAGAATAATTTAAAAAATAATATTATGTGAAAATTCTATTTTTTTCCTAATTTTAAGAATTTTTTATTTTTGGCATCCTTCTAAGTACCTGCAAGGTTTTTGATTTTCTGTCAAAGATACTACTTATTAAGTATAAAGACTGAATCTTTTTTACTGTATTAAGTATTTAAAGGTAGCATCTGAAAAAAACACATTTTTAAAAACAAAAACAATATAATTAATATACATTTAGTATTTGAAAGACCTAACTTTTCCATATCCAATGTCTTGAAACCCGCAAAAAATAATCATGAGCATATATGTATTTCCACGTATAATTAAAGATAAATTTAAAAAATAATTAAATAAATATTATGAATAAACAATATTATAAAATGATAACTTTCCTGATAAGGTTAATTGCTTAAAGTGGGTTATAATCTTTAATATAATTTTTCCAACTGATCCAAACATGCTTGCCCAATTTTTTAAAAATTTGCTATAATATTTTTGAAAATATATGCACAAAATGGTCTATATAAAATAACTAAACTGTATGTAAATGGTTTCTAACCTATAATAGGAGAGTCGAATTATGTGTATTATAATACCATAAATACATACATCTATAGATAATAGATTCGACTATTTCCGCTGGTAAGAACGTTGACTATTTTAAAGCGTGTTCTCTGGATGTTCATAAACTTGAAAAAATGAAACAAATAATTGAACTTCAGCCATTTAATTTGTTTAATGACAATTTTTTTTTTTTATTCTTACTCGTTTGTAGTTCCACCGTTGACTGTTCAAATCCTACCGATCGCAGAAAATGGCCACTTAAGTGGTATTGACAACGATTTAGAGCCGCCTCCGTTCACACAATCTTCGGCGAAAATGACATCATTAACGTTACCTGAAGACGATGATCGTTTGTCTGTGCACAGCAGCAAGATTCAAGAACATCGTCAGCTGCAACCATTAACGGCTGGGAGGAAATACGAGTTACCGTGTCGGGCTTACGGGTCTCGACCACCGGCAAAGCTAACATGGTGGATGGACGGACGGCGATTAGACACTACCCGAGAGACAGTATGTAGACATATTTATCATTGATATTTGCTTTAATTTTTTGTCTGATAAATGTTAGCTGTAAACAAAACAAAATTTATAAAAAAGTTACAACTTTTATATAATTCACTAAATCATAAGATACACAAATTTATAAATAATTTACTATTTGTAGTTAAATTTAGGTATTACAGTTCTTAACTTCAAAATATAATATAATAATATAGTATTATACATTATTCATAACGTTGACGTTATTAAACACCATGAATATTTTATTATAATTATTGAGCTATCGAAGTTATACTTAAAGCTAATTAATAATAAAAATTATAAATTCATCTTATTCTATTTAACAAACCATATGCTACAGCTGAACATGAAACACAAATTTATATGCCATGATTAATATATTAAAATTTTTAAAATTAAAAAATGTACTTTAAAATACTCTAGTATAAATAAATATTTTTATTTTAACTGTTACTTCTATTATGAGTATGATATATATCATTACATTTTCAAAATAAATGCATTTATTTGATAGACAGAAAATACTGTATTATATTATGGGGTACATTTTTTAAATTTAATTTATAATTTCTAATTTAGAGTTTGTTATTAAGTTCAATATTTATTATTTATTAATTAAAATAGATTTTAAACGTGCGTGTCTTAAGTTTGTTGATTGAAATTATTTTTTATATATTTAAAACTGGTGAATTTTATATAAAGTTATGATGATTTTGACAACACTAATTTAATAATATTGTGTTCTAATACGTTTTGTTTTAAGTCTTTTCAAGTCTTAAGTTTATATAAAAACTAACAAGAAGAAATAAACTAGAATTATGATTACATTTATTCGATTTTAAGGAAATATTATCAATTAAGATTTTTAAATTTGATTTGAAAAAAAAAGTTAAATCATTCATCGTTAAAACTTGAATGCAAGGTTTCCCGTCCTCCGTATTCTTCTGTTTAAAATACATTTATAAATTAATTTCTCTTATTTTTTTTAATGACTTTCGACAATTTAAAAAAAAAAAATGTGATGAAAATACTACAATATAATATGAAATATTCATAATTATGTGGTTCGATTGAAAATCACTCGTCAAACGCAATGGCATGATTTTTTATTGTACCCATTAGTCATTTTATTGATTGAACCATTGCTTACAACTTTTATATTATTTAATTTAATTAAATTTTTTGTATAACTATACACCTTGCATTTTGATATACCATCTTAAAAAGTGCTATATATTTAGCGAGCCGTATCTAAATGTTAATAATAAACGATTTTGATATTTAAGTATATTCTTTAATTATTATGTCCATCTTTAATGCAGAGTCTTAATTTAAAGTCTTAAATTCTTAAATAGTGATGTAAATATACACGGTATTTTTTAAATAATAAATGGTTAGTCTACATTCGTGAATGATGAGGAAATTGACTTTTAAGTTTATAGTGAATAAATCATTATAAGAAAAATTGTGCCACTAGATTTTTCGTACAAATTTGATGAAAATAGTTTGGAAATAAATGTTAAATAACATATAGTGATATTGGCTTAAAAAGTTCAACCATTATTCATCATCAATGATTTAGCTCATTATTCGTAAATAAGCCTATTTATCTATAATTTAATAATATTATGAATGTTTAAAAAATTGACCAGTGACCATAGTACTACTTTAACTATTAGCATACAATATATTATGTAAGTATCACTTTTAATGATAAATTAATAATCCAAGTTCAAATTAACTTTACCTATCACTTTTTACTGCCATATAATACCCCACTCAAACCTACTTAAAATGGATCAAATTTACTGTATTATGCGGATAAAATTCTTTATTTAAAAAGCCCACCTGATTTACTGATAAATGATATTAAAATTCAAAAAAGTTTCTAAACTCGGTTTATTATTATCCCGCTTACATAGAAAATGTTGATTACGAGTTGATCCTATATCTTCATCCCGAAAGCATGTGTACCTGTTTTTATTCCACGGTAGAAGGTTTTTCAGAAACTTTATTCAATAATTTAACACAACAAAATTAATTTAAGTATAATAAATTTTGTATTATTATCAGTAAAATAATAAAAAATAATTTAACTACTTAATATGTCTTATTCCAATTATATTAATTTAAATATCTATTATTATTATTTATTTTTCAACAAGAAAATGAACACTTTGTTCTTAATTATTATTTAACAAAAATACACAATACGTATAATTAATGAAATTAATAATAAACACTACAAGAGGATAGTTAGAATATAATTTTAACAATACTAAGTTATGCCTTATGTGTGTATAGTATTAATCATTAATTTTATGCGGTTTGTTTTTTAATTTACTTTTCTCTTCATTCTTATATAATTTAACTTCCACAGCTAAAGTTTACTATCGTAGTGTTGCTTCATTGTTTGAAACTTTAAACCTTAAATTTGGTTGCCCCAAACCTTTCACTCATTATTCGTGACATATTTTTTTTCGCTAGGCTATCTCGTTTATCGCTTTTGTTACATACAAACCGTTTTTTTACTTTTTTTTATTTGTATTAACTTTTAAAGTTTCAACTTTTATTATTTTTCATTGGCTTACAGTGTGGTATGTAAAAAATATAGAAATAAAAAGCTAAGATTTTCAAAAAAACCATAGGTACATATTATAGCCATTTATATTTTTTTATTTTTTTTTTATTAAATTATGCGCTATATATAATATTAAATTGACTCAAGTAAGCGGCTACAGGAGGCACAAGCATAGTCGACTTAAAATAGACTTTGTTTATTTATTCAAACTTTCTTTTTTTATTAAATTTTACACACACAAAATATACATACTATATAATAAAATACTTTGTAGCTGCAACGTATACAACGACGAACGATCCATTATAATAATAACACTATTAACTGTAGTAATAACAGTAATTTTACAACATATACATTATTATAATAGCAGAAAAATTTTAATTAATTTTTCTAAAGATTTTATAGTTAGTTTTGACGTATATGATTTTAAAGGTGGTATTTACTTTGATATTTAATATTATAATAATATTTAAATATCAATAATAATTGTTCATTAAAAGGACGCTACATAGGAATTTGTTGTCTCCGTCTTCCAAATACTTAACATATTAAGTTTACGCTTAAAATATCAGGTTTAACTTCATTAATTTAAAAATTTAAGTAAATCGATCTATAATGAGACTTGATGGTAAGAATATTTTCGATCTTTGTAAGTGGGTTTTTACGTTAATTCATTTTTTAACAAGTTTTGCGTGTGTAAAATATAGTAAATTAAAAATGCTCATAACGCACTTATGCTATATTATGAATTTATAAGATGGAGACAACAAATGCCTATGTAAGGTTCTCTCAAATAATAATTCTCAATCTGATGTAATCGAGTATAATAATTGAATTAAGTTTTAATCATAGTTTGATAAATACAAGTCAGTGGTCTAGTTATCGAGGCGTAACAAAAAATAAATAATATTATATTATAATTAAGTATTAACACGTATTTGTGTATTTAATACTTATTTCATCGACGTTGTTTTTATAACACAATTTTCCAACATATTTTAAACAAACTATTTTATAAGTGTTATAACGTTGCTTAATACTTTTACTTGGAGTAAAATTATTTAAACCCCTTGCTTATAAGAACAAATTGATTTAGCTGTTTGAAAGTTGAAACAGCTAGATGTAAAAAAAAAATATATAAAAATATAATTAATAAAAATTTAAAAAAATTAAAACGTAATAATAACTCAACATTATAATATTGAAAGAAAAATTAAGAAATATTAAAAATATTATAATTACAATGTGGTATACTTTAGACAATTCTGCGTAAAAATGGTGTTTTAGCACTATTATTATAAATATGCTCTTGCAACTATTACTGTGTAGCGATCAAATGTAAACATTTAATACAAACGGTTTTTTATATGATATATATCACCTATAAATTATGGTATCTATAATACGTAATGTATATAAAAAAAAATAATAAAGTGCGATATAATATGAAACCATTACTCAGAATAATAATCTGCATATCATTGGTTTATATATATATGTATTACACCTTACTAGCGAATTTATCTAATTCATAGAAAAGACAAATTTGCTAATAAATTAATAGATTTCCGATTTCCGATTTAATGAATTTACTAAATCTAGTAATATACAAATATTTTCAATGTTAATAGAATTTATTAAAACGATATTTTTAATAAATTAGTAATTATCATAAATTTAATATTAATTATTATTTACTTATTTTTTAGTGAATAAAATAAAATGAAAATATATTTAACTATTTTAAAACCGTTAACTAATTAAATATTTGTAATAAAAATACACATTAGTTAATTAAAGAAGTACAGATTTACATAAAATGTACGTTTTTTGGTTTATTTTCTGTATTTTATATTCATATTATTTAATCTCCTCTAGTCGTTTTTAATAAATTTTGTGCATTTGAAAAATACGATAGGTAATAATAATTCATTGGAGTAGTTTCAAGATAAAATTTAAATATTAAAAATAAACCAACTGATGAACTTTATTTCGTGTTATAAAACTGTAAATGTTGCTTATTGTTGATAATACCTATTTCTCAAAATAATTTTAAGTATTGAGCTATATTTCTAAATTATCGCTGGCCTTGTTCGTTTAATGAATAGTACTTTTAATGTCCAATTCATGAAATGAAAAATTTACTTGATAATTTCACGGAATAGGAAAAAATAAAAATTATCAATTGTACGTGGAATCGCAGAAAATATTTCACTTAATTAATATTTTATATACAACAGTTTTAATATTTCTTAATTTTTTTTATTAATATTTTATACCGATCTATTTTGGGCATATTATAATAAATATATATCACTTTTTTGGTATGTTTTTTAATTTTTTATAACTGTACTATTTGTATTTATTTATTTTAATTTGACATTCAATTATTTCTAAGTTCAAATGGCCACGCCCAATTGGTTACATTATCGCCTACTTAAAAATCCTTAAATTATTTCACTTCTCTTTGTTTTTATAATTTCGTATATACACACACTTCTTTTATTTCATAATTTCTATAGATTAGGAAATTTTTTCCGAAACTCCATTAACCAATTATAAATGTATATAATACGAGTAAGTTAATGTGTTCATAGATGAATAAAATATTATATTAATTTCAATTTCAATTAAGTATTGAGAAAACCTTGATCTTGTTTTTATACTATAATTTATATCAGGCAAAGCCTTGCGAATACTAAGTTTTGTCCGGTTATGTCAGGTAAATTTCTTCTAGCCTTAAATTAATGGTTAGTTCGATCAGCAATGCAATATGGATCGATAGTGCGGTCCTCTGAAACAGCTCAGGATAAATTACGTATCAAACGTGCATAGAATCACTTGCTTAGAGTGATTGCTCGATGTATGAATATAAAACACAAACCACGTGACTACCAATCCGTTTAGAATATCAACTTTAGATAGTCGTAGGAATGATGCTGATGTTAAGTTTTTAAATAATATAGTTTTTATTAGTATTCTAGAGTTGGATTTCAAAAAGCGATAATGGGTATTAGAACTCATGAGAGATATCATGTATCTATGGTACGAACAATAACTACCTAAAGGCTAATCTTAAGGAAAGCCATGTTTCGGGAAAACCATAACGACATTTTTTGTAAAATCGTATTTTTATATTGATAATGTATTATTTTTATGTGTAAATGTCCTAGTATTTATTAAAAACAAAAGCTGATGTAATTTATTAATTTAAAAAAATAAAATAAATAGTTATTATTTATTTATAGAAAACATAATAGCCAAAGCCTTAAAATCATGATAATACCTAAATAATATGATTATTACTTATTAGTAAGTACGGTTATTATATTAAACGTGTTCCTATTAACAGACTTCAACTGACGGAAACTCGACGACAAGTGTATTGACGTTTGTACCTGTTAAGCCAACGACCAAATCACGTTATCGAGAACCCGGAGAAGCTGACGAGCATAGAATACCTGATTATGACGGCAGGTTAACTTGTAGGGCCGAAAACCCACAGCACCAACTGTCGACGTCCCAGCGTAAGCACACAATAGCGGGTGGTAGTGATTCGTCTGATGATGCTGGAACACCTTTCATACAAAGCACATGGTTGTTACGTATACAATGTGAGTATTGTAGTGGAATTGTATATAAATGACTTATTATTTTATTCATACACGCAAACAGCTGCACATGTTTCTCAATAGCTACTACACCTGTACAAATATATGGACTGTTCTATAAATTATTTATTATTAGGACTAAAGTTTGCAACTAACCATGAAACCGTATTGGGTAATGAAAGGATAAAGGATTCGTTTACTATTTTCTTGTTCGAAGTTGTTATCGTAAAAACATTCCGAATCAATATTCTTAAATTTTAAATCCAATAAAGATATATTTATTTCGAGTTGACTTAACTATAATATATAGTTCTAGAAGAAAACTTAAATAACTACTCCGTTTTTAGTAGATATATCATGTCGTAAACAAGATGTTCTGTACTTTTGTTATCTATTAGTAATAACCATAAAATTTTAAAATACCTATATACATTTTCAAATAATTTTATAACTAAGGTTTATTTATTACACTTATTGAACGATCAGCATAAAATGTCTTTATTTGTCAGCGAAAAAGTACAAAAATTATAACTTGTTTTATATCTTAAACTTATAGATTAATAAATATGTACGTAAATAATAATTATATATTATTTATTGATTATTATATATACACTTATTAAGTATTGTATTTGTCGTTTTAATAATTAATATGACTGTGAGTACTGGATAGTTTAAAATACACATTTATATTTTAAATAAATCAATTGATATTGATAATTTAATTATTTGTGATAAAAATAAAAATGTAGAATTCCTAAAATCAGTTTACATTGATTTGTTACAGTTATAATATGTCTACTCTTAGTGTCTCTAATATGCAAACTAAAAATTAATATAAATCATTTTTTTTTTCTCATAAAGTTGGCTTAAAATTTTTGATGAATTAAGTCTTAAAATTAAATAAATACATAAAACTTAAAAATATCGAAATAATTAAACCAAATAAAAATAATATATCACATCTTCTACGTAAAATATCATTTTTTATACTCCTCAATAAAATACAATGTTTGATAAATCTATTTCTTCAATATTTTATGATGTGTAAACTTATAGTAGAATTTAAGTGTTATTTTTAATATTTATATATATTAGTATTTTTTTAAACAACAGTAATATACTAATGCACAACAGCTTAGTGTAATTTATAAGGTCGTAAGCAGTAAGCTATTAATTACTATAGCAGTTACACAATTCATTATTTCTATGGCAACGTTTAGTTAGGTCCAGATCATGAAATGGCAGAAAATGTACCAATCTTTTGAAATGGGAAATATCACGTTTTGTGTATAAATATTTATATGAACATTATGTAGCATTAAATAATTCAAACTTACTTAAAGCAAATACATCATTCAGTTTGTATTGTACCGAGGTTGTTTAGTATCGACCTAGATGGTAAAACGTAAAGACGTTTAATCAGTAACTTATTATTATCTACCATGTCGACGTATCTAGCTTCCGAATGTGTATACCTATAGTTAAAATAGTGATTTGTAGAGATGCAAACAATAAATAATTTTACCAAGTAAGTTTGACCGACTTTTTTTATGTTTTATAAAATATAGAAACGTTTAAAGTTTTAAAAGTTTTAATTATTTATTGAAAGAACAAAATTAATTTTAATATATTATTTACTCTAGAAAACTATATTCTACACTGTACCTTTTATTATTAATTTTGAATAATTTTAACCCTCGAAACCTGAATCTTGATATATAACCTTTTCATGATAATGTATTTAATTTGTAATTATTGTAGTATAATATATTATATTTTTATACATGAATAAATTAAAAATTTCGAGATTCACTGATAATGGAACTTCGAGTTAATACAAATTACCAATTTACCGAAGTTAATTGCTTTTTTGAATTATGAAATTGTTATCTTTTATTCTTTACTTATTTACTATATTGAGTATTTTCTGGAAATTTAGTGCATAATTAATGATTTGATGATAATTGGACGTTTCACTATTCAAAGATTAGCTAGGGTTTCTGTAATTTGCATTGAATGTCATGTCAACTTAATGTTCTCCAGAAACTTCAACACAGACACATATTTTCTCAAATGACAATTCAAGCAATTAAAATAGAATGAATGTTAATTCAATTACGAAACAGTTAGCAAAAAGATGAACTTGTAGTTTAACCGTTCGCTTAAAATGCGTACTTGATTAAGTGTAATACTATAATACTGTATGCTTTTTCTGTTTTGCTTACATTTCAAAAGAGCACGTTACGGAGATAAATATAATATAGTTGTTGATAAAAGGATAAAAGATGCACCATGCACAAAATACGCCCATAATATCTTGTAAGAAAAACTTTACTACAAAATTGAATTTAACTCATATAGTAGCTAACAATTTAATAAAAAGATGAGAAATCAGGATTTACTGTTCATTTAACTAATTAATATATTATTATCGTATAAATGTATACGATACATATATGTATTATAGCAAATATTCTTATAATTTTACATACTTAAATTACATTGAAAAATATCTGTATATATCATTTATGTAAATAGATATTGAATAATAAATAGGTACATAAAAATATAACTAAATGAGGTAAATAAAATAAGAAATTGCTTTAAATAAAACGATTTTTGAATAAAAATGTTATTTTTTTAATACTTTTTATTCGTATTTAGATATTGTTACAGTTCATTCTTATCTATTATAGAAATGGTAAGAAAATATTATTCTCTGTTAGTTGTCTTTTTGTTTACAATGAATATAATATACCTTTTTATATTACAGTGTAAAAATAAATAATATTGCTAATAATGAAATCTCAATGATATCATATTGATATATTTTAATAGCATATTTTTATTAATAAAAAGAGCGGTTATTCTATGTTTTATAGTCATAAATAATATAGTTATAATTAAGATCTAATTGTTATTAACAAATATAATAAAATTTTAATTACTTGATGAAAATTAATATTTTTTTTTATAGGTATTTCAATAAAAACTTTTATGTTATTTATTTTCAAATCAAATGTGTATTTAATAACTAATTATTATTTTGTTACAATTAATTAAGTACTTTATTTATTTTATAGTATTAATTTAACTCAATTTTATAGTCAAAAACATAATTAATTGTAATTGAAAATGAGATAGATAATACTGGATATTTTTATACTTCTAAAATAATGTTCTACAATTATTTTGTTTATTAAAATACTCAATTCTAAAATTATAATATACTTATTATTGTTAGTATAATACATATTACGTATATTTTAATAACATACTCAGTTTTAAAGGCTAGACATAAATGCCTTAATTATAAATACTCATAACATGCTACTTTTAATGGTGTTATTCTATAGAATTTAAAATTTTATTAAGTATAGTAGATGATAATAAAGTTAGGTCTATATAAAGTTATGTTATTAATAGTTAAATACTTATTAGCATGTTAGTTGTTACCTAAATATTTAGTTTATCGTTAAATTGTATATTCTATCTAAATCATTAAAACAAAAATTGAAGAACAAAATAGACTTTATAAAATAATAATACTTGCTATATGGTAGAATAATGCCGCAAACTTGTAAGTTTCAGGGGAGCGGTATTCGGATTTGTTTTAGTGTTTATAGACAGTTCTCAGTAAATTGTACCTACCAAGAAACTTAAGTTCAGTTGTTTACGACATATCTAGTTTCTTCCTATAAATTATTACTTCTAACAGATCGTTAGAAGTTTGTACAGGAAATAGGTACTTTCAGACTTTACTATTATTCTAGAGATTATATTCTACTTATTCTAATCACGTCGTTTCCTTAATGTTTGAACTGATCGTGTGTATTTTATTTTCTAAAAAATCTTTGTCATTCTAAATCTTGGAAATTAATGTATACTATCTAACTATCCTCAAGTGACTATATAAATTGTTCTCATTATGCAGAGCCAGTTTTACTTTTTGCTATATTTTCAATTTATTCTTTGATTACTGTAATTATAATAATTAACTACAGACTTTTTTTTGTACTTACAAAAATAAAAAATATTAGTGTATAATATTAATTTTAATCTTTCTTCGAGCTATTTGATTATTTACACAGATTGCTAAAATTGTGGTTGTTTTAATCGATTAATTGAAAGATATATATTTTATTTAAATAATACATTCAACATTACAAACATTGCCATCAATTAAGTTTTGTGAATCTGAAAGTGGAAAGTAGATATTTACTGGTAATACTATTAAAATTTACAAGTACTATAAATTCAAATATTAATTAAAAATAGTAATTATTCTTATACATTTAAGTTACAATGTAGTAGTAAATGATAAAATATTTTGAAATATATGGGTTGTATTATATGTTAATATTAAAATTTTATATCACATTTTTTGTTAGGTATCTTAGCTTGTTTTATCGTATATTCCAACTAATTCTTAAGATTAGTGTTAAATTATGTTCTCAGATTAGCTTTATAGATCTTTACAAAATGTAAACTGTCCATAGTATGTGGTTAACTCAATAATTGTAATAACTATTATTAACTTTAGAACTTACAATATTTACTAAATTACTAGTAAACTTGACTTAAACTTATAATTTACTGATACTTAATATTTTATATACCTAATAGGTATCAAAACTAATGAAATAAAATATTTTTCGTAGACCTTATAGGTATTAATTAAACTAAAATTATTATTTGTTTATAAATTATGACAAAATATAAAACATTTTTGTTCTTATACTGAACAAAGTATTGATGAAACTTAAAATAAAATTGTTGTTAAAGTACATATTTTACGGATTATAAATGTAATTATATTTTATTTTTATTGTTAAATAATCTAAAAAGTAAAATGTAAGCTAAAGATTTTTGAGATTTGGGTTCTTAAATTCAAAATATAATATTATATTTACAAAAAATTAAGGTACAAGTAATCTAAAATACATGAAAATTTAATGTTTTGAAAAAATGAAAACTGGTCATTGTATTATACATGAGAATTTAAAAATAACAAGAAATATAAACATGGAAATATTATTCTGAAAACAATGTATAATGCTGAACTTATACAATAGACAAACTTTGCTTTTTTGGTTTATTACCATAACCATACAATATAAAACTAACACACAAGTATAAATCAATATATATTACGGTGAAGGTAACGTATTTTTTAAACGTACGTTCCGTCAATTCACCTTTTTAAAAAATGTATCATAAAATACATACTATACGTTATAAGTTACCGTATATATGTATGTATTTTACGCGTACACTAGCTACTGTTGGTCGGCTTTACTACGTAAAACTGTCATTCTGTCATCCCGCAACGCTGCGCTGCTATAGCTCGTCATTGTCGTTATGTCCGGACCATTTCTCGTTGAACTCTGTCGCCGTGCCAATTTCGTATAAAGAAAAAGTGTGTTCTGCGTACATAAAAAATAAGTTAACTCACAATGTCTCGTCGTTTATTATGATAAAAACTATACAGAGTCGGTGGCATGAATAGTAAGGCCATTTTTTATTGTATATATACGAGACGGGTAGGGTTCCCATCCGCGTCGTGGTCAATCGGTCGTGAAATTGCTCTTCCACCCCTCTCATCGTCTCGTTATTCAAACGCTACCCTGCCTGCCAAAAAGTTAAGTCACCCAGTTAATAAGTTACCGTTGCTGATACTATAGTAACTATTGGGGATTTAAAAAAAAAATATTATTGAACAGATCATATTATAATAAATTGCATAGGTACGTAATTCGTTGGCAACGATAACACAATATATTGTATGGTACGCATCATATCTTTTACAGGGCTTAATGCTGTAAATAACTATCAGTTTTAAATAGTACATACCTAAAATATATCATTTTCTAGATGTTCCCGAGACTCAAATCACATTGGGTACAAACTTACGAGCAGATGACATACGTGAAGGTACAGATGTTTATTTTGATTGTACAGTGGATGCGGTGCCGCCTGCATATAAAGTCCAATGGAAACGAGATGTACGTTATTAAATTATAATATATTTTACAACATTAAAAATGCAAACCATTTATATAATTTAAATATATAAATAAAATGAATTCCCATTGAAAATTACAATATAATACAATATACAACATTATTTCAAAAAGTTCATCATTTTAAATATTATGAAAATCTCTTAAATTATTTATAATTAATAATATTTTATTAGAGTTCATTTTTGTTTTTAAACATTAAACGTTATGTATTATCAATTTATCTGCTTTCAATATCTTAGGGCGTTGAACTTCATCACAATGCTGGCGGAAGTGGTTCGATAACTGGAAGCGGATCAACCACAACAATTATTATCAGTAATCAGTCATTGGTGTTACAAGGAGTCAGTCGCCGTGAGTCGGGTCATTATACATGTGGTGCCGAAAATGCTGAAGGTCCCGGACCTCATAGCAAGTCTATTTACCTTGATGTTCTCTGTAAGTTTCTATTCATATATGATAATTATCAATGATAAATATTTTATTAAGTGTTATTTTAAAATAAAAAAAAATTATGCTTAAAAAAGTTTATGAATTTATTTTAGACGCTCCGACGTGTACACCGAGTAATAGTGCTGGGAAAGCTGTTCAACGAGTTGTTTATGGTGTAGCAAAAAAAGAAACCGTAACGATTGCTTGTCATGTACAAGCTAATCCTCCACCAACAGAATATCGTTGGTCATTCAACAATACAATTTCTTCAATTGCTACTGGTGGTGGTCCTGGGTCGACTTCAACGGGATCATTAATAAAACAACGATTCAGTAGTATTGGAAATTTAGCTGGTTCGTCTTTGAATTCATCAAGAGTTTTAACTTATGCACCGAGAACAGATTTTGACTATGGAACGGTTGAATGTTGGGCTCGAAACCGAGTGGGTATGCAAGCACATCCCTGCGTCTATCACGTTATTGCTGCAGGTCAGTAAGCAAAAGTGCCTATATTATTTGTATTAACATATTAACTATGTTATGTTTTAATATATTTATCACTTAACATTTTATACAAATAACCTATTTATTAACTATTATATAAATATTTTTTACAGGTCGACCAGATCGTGTAACTAATTGTACAGTAGTGAACTCTAGAGCTGCCATAAATCTAAATGGTACAAGAAGATTAAGAAGTTCCAAAAACTCAGGATCTCACATTTTTATAAGATGCACTGAAGGTTACGACGGTGGCTTACCTCAACGTTTATGGGCTGAAATCAGAGAGGATTCTAAAGTCCAACATTCGGACTTAGGTGGCGATGATTTAAGTGGAGATTTAGTACTTAATGTCACAGGTATTGATGAACAAGACCAACCAGGTTTCTCAGATTTAAATTCGGATGAAAATAAAAAATCGGAAAATGCAGCTTCCCCACCAGTAAAAGTATTTGTTGCAAGAGGATTGAAACTAGGAGCTGTTTATAGAGTGGATGTGATGGCTAGTAATGCCAAAGGGAGGTCAGAACCATTAACATTAATGGTATCAATACCAATGGGGATGACGGCAGTTGATTCTAATGAACAAAATCAAAATGGAATTTCAAATACAATGACCACAATTGAAGGTCAAGATCCTGACAGAGCTCGAAATTTACTACTGGAACAACAACGAGAACAAGAACGTGGTATGTACTATTTAAATATTGATAAAATAAAAAAAAACCAAGCTTAATTTAAACGTGCATTATTTTTTCATAAAAAAATATATAATATTGGTATACATGCGTGTTTGATAAACCGTGTAAGATAGTGTTTACAAAATAGTATATTTTAACAAGTTTTTCAATATTTTTTTTTAAGTAGTTAGAATGTAGTATATTATTATTAATAAAGTATACTTGTTTTAATGTATAATATAAATTAATCAAATAAAAAAAAGATAATTATTTATTTTTATATTTTAATTTAATTAAAACAACAGATATTTTAACCTATTAAATGTATTTAATTAAAAATCTCATAAAATACAAATGAAAGTAATGTAGTATAACAATTAGGCAAAAAATAGAAGTATTCAAAAATACCGTAGAAAGTAAAAAAATTATTTACAATGAAATATTAAACAAATAAATCAATATAAATAGCATTCCCTGCGGTTAATTAAAAATCTTAAGCCTAATTAAAAAGTGTACATTTATATTATTTAGTGAGAATCGTACCTGCAGTATCATTGAATATTTATACGTTAACAGTTTTCTTCATATACTATTTATTTACAGAAGCCGGTAACAATTCTCTTGTGTAACTACAGTCAATGTTGTCACTCTATAAATTAGTTTTCCCTCGCTACAATCAAGTTTATTATATCTAGAGCGGTAAAAAGCGCCTGTTACACTCTAGGTAACACTATTGCCTCTTGTGATTTTTATCCCCTTTACCTACCCTAGAGAATAAATTTATAGAAGGGGGAGGGGGGTTATAATTACATGTTATAAATATGTCTAGTAGTACAGCAGTATTAATTAAAAATGCAATTATATGTATAAATTTACACGTTACAACACCAACCGGAGGAGACAAAAATTCAAAAGAGTTTATTGCATTCGGTTTAAAAATATCTATATTATAAAGTACATTAATACAGTATATCCTAAGCGACCTAAGCTAACATGAAAGTAACTTAGTATGATACTTTATCATTTATAGTATTACAAATCAATAAATCTAGTAAACACAAAAAACATGTACTATTTTTATTTTATATCGTCTATTCATTATTATTTACATTAATTATTAATAACTAAAAATGAAATCGTAAGATTGAGTTATGAAGAATATATTCATCCTAAATACATAATATTACAATTCATACATCATTTTCAATTATTAAGTACAAAATAAATACTTTTAGGCTAAGTACAAAATTTAATATATTTTTATAACATTTTAATGAATTATTCTAATTTATTCTGTCTACACGTAATAGAATTAACAATAATAGTTGATAGTAGGTATATCATAGGTATACACTATTACAAAATATAATAAAATGTACCTATATTGTATTTATAATATACATTATACAATAATTTATTGTAATTATTTTGCTGATTTAGTTCAAAGCTTTAGAAACTTAAGTGAAATTTTATTTCATAATACATAAGTTATATTATTTAATTTATATATTATATCTACATTCTAATTACTTCTAAACTTTTAAAGTTTCAAACCTGTTTTTCATTCTCATTGATAATTTTAATTATATAATCACTCTTATTCTTACAAGAAACATGTACATAATTATATACATTATGTACTTTTAAATATTCGATAACCGGATGATACTCCGCGAGTAAAAAATTTAATTTTAGAAATTTAAAATAATTTATTAAATAATAAATACTTGACAATTTAAAAAAATAAATAATACTTACATAATAATTTTATATTATAATATTTAGATAATTCACAACAAATTAATTGCAATTTTTGTAACGTTATATTATTAATACATCACACAACTAACTGCATATGCAGTCTATGCAGTCACACTCGTAAGACGAACATCAGTCCTATAATTTGAGACACTTAGTGCCAGAAAGCCCATTATACCAATTTAATCCACCAAACATGTATATAATAATAGGTAGGTACCTATTATAGTTGATAATTAAATTGACCAAACCCTTTATAAAAATATTTTCTTAAGTAAAAACAGTTTATTGAAATACCAGATAAGCCTTAAATAAATATTCACAAGATAATCATACTTATCCGATTCTCGAAGGATTAGGACCATGCGGACCTGTTATGTAATTTTAGGTCTAAACATCTTAGATGAAAATTGTAAATAGTATTATTTAAAGACTATTAAATAATCCGCGTCTTTTAAAACGACTCAGTTTTAGGGTACTTACATAATAACACCAGATTTATAGGTACTACAGGTTAGTGGTACTAACATTGCGAATAATGCACCCCTGACTAGGATTAATCGAGATTACAATGATTCCTTTAAGAACACAGATTATTCTTTTTTTCTCCCGTTATGTTTTTGTTTCTTTTTGTGATTTACAGTTAATGATGAAAACAACTTAAAGCCGTTCGGCATTTATTTCGCGAGAATACATAAATAATATAGTTAATGCAGCGGGGCTGAATAATTGTACACGCTATTAATCGTATTATTATACGAGCGCGTATCAAGCGTAATTTTGCGTGTCCGGCGTTGCTAATCGAGAGCGGGGGGGGGGAGTTTTTTCGAGATCGGAGGCTGCAAGAGAACGGCGGCGGCATGGGTGACTTTCGGATGACGCGGGCCATGGCCATCGTGCTGCTCGTTGCCGGGTCGCTGGTGGTGGTCGCTTGCGGAGCGGCCACGTTCCTGCGGTACCGCCGGGACGACGACGACGACGACGACAACGACGAAAACGACCGGGACAACGGCCGCGGACCGGAACGGACCGTGGTGGACGCGAGCACGGTTTGCATCGCCGGGCCCAAGCCGGAAGGACCGGTGCACTGTCAGCCGGCCAGCGCGGACGGTGGTTGCGCGGTGCCGCCGCCGCCGCCGAACGGCTCGATGCCGAACAACAACAACAACAACGGGGGCGCGAACAACAGCGGCGGCAAGAACGTGACCGCGTCCGACGGCGGCAAGGAGTTCCACTGCGGCGGCAACGTGGTCGGGGGCCGAGTGGTCGGCGGCCTGCAGAGGATCTGCAGCAACACGATCGGCAGGGGCGGCGCGGTCCCGGTGGACGCCACTTGCGCGGACGGCGGTGGACCGCTACAGGACTCGGTATCCGGGACGCCGATCGCGCTCGTCCCGCCGTCGCGCGCGTCCCCGACGACCCTTTTGCGCGGCACGCCGTCCTCCAACAGCGCGCAACAGCAGTACGGCGCTACGTGCAAGCCGCCGTTACAGCAGAAAATGTCGCTGTCGGGTTCGGCCACCTTCGACCAACCGGGACCGGGACGAATGCCGCAGTCGTACCACAGCAAGAACCCGGACATCATTCCGGCGCCGCTCATGTCGCCCGGCAACGTTTACAACAACTACAACGGCGGTAAGCATCCGTGTCGGTTTTCTCTGTCTTATAATAATATTATGTTCTATACCCGATAAAAGTATTCGATTAAATTTCACGCAGATGGTTTTTTTAAAAAAAGTGTTTGAATAATCGGTAAAAAAAAAATAATAATAATAATAATAAAAGAGTACAAATCACAGCATTCATAAAAATGCTTGACGTTGATCGATTATTGTTCGTCAACGAAACGGCCGCTATTTGTTATCGAAGAGGTGAATGTTTGTGTTGTTACTAATGCAAATAAAGACGTTTGAAATGGATTAAATAATGTTAATATTATTATGTTAAAATGACTGATATACTCGTATAAAAAATATATTCATATAGGTATCTGTGAATAGAGCCGCACTTTAAAAGTATCTTATCACTTGTCATAACAGTTTAATTTGTAAACACTCACAAATATTTTTTAGCATTTTTTTATGTTCTACATTACATGAATTCACAGATAATTTGTTCCTCGTATCATTCAGTGTGACTTTAAATTGCTCATATGTTTTCTTCCAAAAATTATTTAATTTTTCGATTAGGTATAAGTCGCACAAAACGAGTATATTTTATGCATTACGCTACAGTAGTCTATAGAAATATTCTAATAATTGTTTTTAAAAATATTTTATTTTATATTTTGTAAGCAATGACCGTTCTTATTTTTTATACATCAATAATTTACTGTGAAAGTATTTATTGTACAGAACACTAGACCCACTTTATGAATTCGTATCATAAATAGTAATAAAATTGAATTTGTAATATTTTATATTTTAGTGTGGATCACATTCACTGACTCAAAGATATCCATTTCTCATTTTTTTTTTTTTTTTACATGATTTAATTAGTATTTAAATACAGATACTTTGAGAAAGTTTCTAAAATATTTTTTTCCAAGTACTATTTTCAAACGAATTTAAAATATATATTTGAATACTTAAAAAGTATTTGAATTATTTTACTTAAGTACTTTACAAAACTTGATATATTTAACTACAATTAAATGCTATATTATCATTTTTGACTTATTCACTAGGGTTCAACTATTGAGGAGATGCTAATGATGGTCCTTGAGCATCTCCTTTAAATTCGATCCTTAATCTATAATCATACATTTTTAAATGTATCATGATTCATAGTATCATACACTATACATGTTATGCTATGATTAGTTAT
Organism: Melanaphis sacchari; assembly: GCF_002803265.2. Lineage (NCBI taxonomy): Eukaryota > Metazoa > Arthropoda > Insecta > Hemiptera > Aphididae > Melanaphis > Melanaphis sacchari. The sequence continues at coordinate 1,649,649 of NW_020271162.1, read as the reverse complement.
TACGTACAAATCGTTCACGTTCTATGAAATTGTCAATTGATACCGAAAATTGGACCTATGTAGCCAAATATCCTTTTTAGGTGTAACGTTGAAAAGCTTAAAAATAAAATATTTTACCTTGTAATAATAATATAATTATTATATATGAGAAAATAACTGAACATGACATTTTAGATTATGTTGATTCCGACGGTTAAACAAAAAAAACGAATTATACATTCGTATAAAAAATGTTCTTTTTGAGTATAAACAAGTGAACTGTCATGAAATTTAAAATTTTATTATTATTTTTTATACAAAAGTTATAAAATATACCATTTGAAATATGTACAAAAATTCAACTTTATTGGTATTTTGGTAAGTTATACAAAATTTTAAAACTATCATTCTGGATCGAGTTACGCTTACGATTTATAACACTGAAATTACTATTTTTATTGTAATGTTGTCAAAGACGAATAACCTAAATATTTTTTTATTTCACAAACGAAAGCATAGTAAACATTTTTACGAATATTGAAGTATGAATACCAAATAGATAGTTATTTTTATTAACAAACATTTAAAGTTTGAACGAGCAGAGTACAATTAAAAAGAGGCTCACGTACGTCGTACACATCACAAGTATTCTTGGTTCGACAAAATAATTAAAAAAAAATCCACTATTGTAAAAATAATAAAAATTAAATTCTGTCTAAAATAATGGTCTTATGAATATTGTTTTCTTTAAAAAAACAAAAATGTCTTAGAAATTTGATTTTTATAACACATTAGATGTATATATATATATCTACAAAAAACTATTTATAATTTTAGTCCATCACTACATATTATTTTCCTCATTATTTACATTATAATATTTACAACGAAATAACTTTGGTGTTTTACAGATCATGGTGACCCAGTTGACTCCATGACTCATATTATGGCTTCGTCTACGTCGTCATCTCCGATACACAACCACCGTCAACAGCAAGTCCACCACCAGCACAACCGTTATAACCCACCAGGACAATACCAACCGGGCGTCATGACGCTCCGTCGGCCCGTCGTTATCAATACGCAATATTATGGTGGAGGTAATCTTCAAAGACACAACCAACAACCATCCGATGTAAGTACCAAAAATCAATAGAAAAATGACAATTAACTTAACGCGTATATTTGTCTAATATTTGATCTGATACACATTGATTTGTTAAAAAATAATAAATTGATTTTAAAGTAATAATGTTTAATTACTTATTTACTTCTATAAAGTAAAAGAACTTCTTCTTACTCTAAATGAAACTATTACCTTTTTACTTTTACATCATAATAATTACCACAAGGCACAAAGTTTATAAACTACAAAACCTAGTATAACGTTTAGAAACAGTTCTTACAATTATTAGGACACTGCTAGCCCATTTCTATAGGGATCACAAATACGAAAATACGAGTAGAACCAGTACCGTGCTAACCATCAGTGGCGCCCTAGGGCAATTAAATTTGGCGCCCCTAATCTCAAGTGGTTGTAAGAGAGAGGAGGGAAATTAGACATTTTCTTAAAGCACCCCAAAAATCGAAACTATTCAAAATGTTATTATTATCCGGTCACTTCACATTGAATTATTTATATTTATAATAATTAATAAATAAACAAGTAAAACAACTTAATTAATAAACAATGAATTTGGTTAGGAGGTAGTAAGAATAAATGTATAAAAACATGAATAACAACATTTTTTTTTTATTATAATATTGAATAACGAGTTTATAAATAACTTTATACAAATGTTTTTTTTCTAGCTTTAAGTTTTGAGAATTTTTTAACAAGACTTGTCCAACTGATATTCTTGACAATTTCATTTTCAATACATAATATTGATAATGCTGATGTTTTCTCATTTGATAATGATGACCGTAAATAGTTTTTAACTCTCTTCAAAACACAAAAGGACCTTTCTCCACTGGCATTAGAACATGGCATACAAATAAATAATTTTAAAGCAATTTCAACATTAGGAAAAGTTGTGTTTAATGATGGATTGTTATTAAGGTATTTTAACATTCCTTGCATGTTTTTGGTTTCGTTGGGAAAATTTATTATGTATTTTTTAAATTGAACGATTTCTTCAACAAATTCTACTTCTAAATCATTAACATAATACTCCACAAGCTTTAATGCTTTTTTACGTAGTTCACTTGCCTCAATATTTTCCATATCAGAAAAAAATCCGAATTTGTCACATAGCTTTGTATATGCTTCTTTTCTTTCATTTAGTTGAAGAATCAATGCATCCATTATAGGAATAAAAGCTTCATTCTTCATTTTGTCTGAATTAGAAAATATAACTTCACCACTAGGCTCTTCATCAAAAAATATATTTCTGCGTTTAGTTCTAGTTTCCTCCCAAGAAAATTTGTTTATGCCACTAATTTTTATCGCTTCACTTAAAAATATTTCAAAATTGTTTCTTTGCTCTTGAATATAACATACTAATGAATCATATAGAGAAACTACACACGACAAATCAATATTAATTAACTGAAGACTTTTGGAAGTTTTGTCAAATCTTTCTAAAAGAGGCGTCCAAACAACTAAAAGAAAGACAAAATCTAATGATTTTATTTTATTGTAAATTGATTTGGCTTCATGTTTAACTGCATTTCGTTGATTTAAATCATTATATATTATTTCTAAAGCAGCGAGAATTCCAACATATCCATTTTTAATTGATTTACAAACAGAGTGCCGTGATGACCAACGAGTAGGGCACAAGTTTTTTAGAAGTTGAGCATTAGGAATTTGATCTAACTCTTTCGATAAAGTATTCCACCTCGAGGTAGACGCAGAAAAAAAAGTATATAGGTTTTGAGCTCTCAAAAAAAATGTATTTCCCATGCTGGTTAGTTCTGCAGCAAATGTCCCAACTAAATTTAAAGAATGGGCTGAGCATGGTACAAATTCTGCTGTATTTGATTTTTGCTTAATCCGTGCTTGTAAACCATTATAGATGCCTGACATATTATTAGCGTTATCAAACGACTGACCTCTGCAATTTATCATATCAATGTCCAAGTTTTTAAACATTTTCATTAGTTCCAATTCCATTTCTTTTGCTTTGTGACCAACTGAAGGAAGAAACCCTATAAATCTCTCTACAGGTGAACCATCTTTGCAAATGTACCGTACTGCCACGGTTAATTGATCCACCTTTGTAACATCTGGCGTTGAGTCTACAATTATTGAAAAATATTTGGCAATTTTTATTTCTTTAACAATACATTGTAACACAGTTTTACTCATAAGATCAATAAATTCATCACATATTCTACTTGATAAATAAGATACATTTCCACGACCTTTATTAGAGTATTTATCAATGTGATTAGCGAGAAATGGATCAAACTTTGATAGGAGTTCGAGACAGCCAAGATAATTTCCATTAAATTTGGAACCAATTGTTTCATTGTCTCCTCTAAATGCCAGACCTCTTGTAGCTAAAAATAATATTGTTTCAATTAATCGATGAAGTAATTTTGTCCAATACTTTTCTTCTTTATTAATTTCTATTTTAAGAGAATTGTCTATACAGTATTGGTTATCAAGCTGCCTAGAATGCCATTTACGGACTGATTCAGTATGCTTAATACATTTTTCATGGTGATTAACATCCAATAAACAATTTTTCCAATCAATATACCCAAATCCTGGACGACTAAATTTAGTTTTTCTCTGAGCAAAAAGTAAGCAATAGAAACAAAATAGTGAATTTTGAGAGTGAGAGTATAAAAGCCAATTACGATGTTTGAATTCGCCATTTAGTAATTTTCTGATAAATGCTTCACGTGGCAATTTCCTATTATATTTACCAATTCTTCGAAAAGTTTTGTTAAATTGGATGTCCACTAAATTTGTCGTTACTTGATTTTTAGAATAATAATCAAACTCTGATTCATTCAAAACCCATTTGGCTGGATCATTACTAAACCAGCAATCATATTGAACATTTGTATCTTTTACATTACATTTAACCTAAAATTATAAAATATTTATAAGTAAATGCTTAATTTTAATATTAAATATATTAAGAATTTACACAAGGACATTTTTTAAAAAATGGTTAATACTATGGCACTTTGACAGTTACTAATTTCTTGACATAAATTATATTATTGTTTTGACTTACTTCCTTTTTACCATCAACATTTACAACAGACATGGGACACCTCACATTAATCTGGTTTTTGGCTTGAACTTGTAGTAATTTGTTGGTTTCATTCTAAATAAATAATAAGTAGGTACATATAAAAATCAAAAATATTAAATCATACCTAAACTTTTATTTGATACTTACAATATCACAACTATTACTACCGTCTACAGTCATGTCATCATTAATTTTATAATTATGAATCTCTTCTGTTTTTTCATTTACTTGTAATGTAGGAGTATCTGTTACAACCTTATTATGAACTTCATTAGGCTAAATCAATTAAAATTAAATATTAATGAACAAACAATTAACAAACATTTATTTTAATCAAGATTAACCACATTGTTCTAGTAAATATTTTAAGTCCCTTGTGGCCTCGCACAATTGTTATTATTATTATTAGTATTATTTTAAACTAATATAAAAGCATCAAAAGAGATTCGCCCTCCTAAAACCACAAACACTATTCCCTAAAGTAAAGAAATAAGATTTAAATTAAAATTTTAAAATTTACACTTACCTTTATTTTAAAATAAGTATCTAATTTTGTAGTTTTTTCTGACTAAATTTTCTTCTCTTTCTTTTTTTGCTTTCGACATTTTTCTGTACTGAAAACCACTTAAACGTTTACGTTTATTTGCATCAGCCATTTTAAAAAATAAAATGATAATCCACTTGAATATAATAAAATAACTCAATGTAAATAAACTATGTAAAAATTATAATAAACTCTTAAGCCTTCGTAGTTCGTTGTACGTACAATTGTCACTTTCCATCGTATGATGAAATACTGAATAGTGTGTGACACTACGACAGTGCGAGACCGTTTACGATTTACCATCATATTATTATTAATAAAAATATTTATATTAGTATATCAAGTTATTATCATGTCGATTATTCAATAACAATAAATTTTCCGAAAAATGGTTAAAAATAGCTTGCTAATTACCCGTTCAGTCACCCGCCCCTGCCGCCACCCATAGGTCAACAAGCCAGTGTAGGCACACACACCAGTCCATAATCATTACAATTTACAACACATTTTTCGTAGATAAAATATTTTATCTTAAAATAGATAGTAGATATTTCAATTTTTGTGACCGTGGCGAATTTGGAGTATAAACTAATGGAAAAGTACCTACTTTTTTGCCGCCCTATAAAATATTGCTACTTTTGCCGCCCTGGGGCACTTGCCCTAATTGCCCCCCCCTTTGCACGGCTCTGAGTAGAACAAATATTATTTACAATTTATTGCAATTATTTATGTTGATATCAATTCAAATCTTATAAAAATAATTATTTAGCCTATTAAGTACTTGTATATTAATATATAAATAATAGTAATACTAATATTAGATTATCAAAAATGAGTCCATCTTTTTATTCAACTATTTTTAACATAAAACAAGTTTACCTACTATAAATTTACTACGTACTACGTATTCCTAATTAATGATTTCCACAACTCACATAAATATAGATATACCTATTATATAAACAATTTCCTGTAATTGGCTTTGTCTGTTTTGTCAACTTTTGTACTTGGCTGTTATTTTCGTATTTTACAGAGATGAACAAGCTTTAAATTGGTTATTGATGAGAACTAGTGTTCATCTTTTATTCACGTCGCTCAAAATATTCATAACAGAGCAACGCACAACTAAATTAGATTTTAAAAAAATGCACCATCAACTAAAAGTTTATAAAAACTACTGGTTTATAGCTTAAAATATTGTGTCAATTTGTTAATATATTTTTGAATTCGACGGTGACATTAAAATAATATTAAGCACACCATTTTTGACGAATTTGGGTAATTAAAGGTATTTTTATTTTATCACTAATTGAGATGGTCCACTTATCCCTTTCAAAAAATACAATAATAATATTCATAAACCTTTGAAAAATAATAAACAATTTGGAGTTGTTCTGATTTATTTCCATTTTTGATTTTAATCTCATTCTACTTTCCATTTGTATTAATTATAATTTATAACTATCAGCAACTTCATTGTGTAATGGTTGTGCTATTTTTTTACAAGTCTTTGAATAGATAAATAAAATATTATTATATTTTAAGTACTTTTACTGCCTTTTACTATACCAAAAAGATTAGCCGGTCTTATAATATCCTTATAAATTATAACTATATAGAGCTTATAATAATTATGGACTAAATGTCCTAAAAAACCCTTACGATAAAGTATTCCCGTAAAAATACGTTATATTTAACTGTTATTATTTCACAACACAATTTTTATTGCTTATTTTGGATTATCTACTATTGCCATGTTATTTTGGTACAACAACAATCCGGATTAACAAAAAAAAAAAAAAAAACGCGTGTAGTGCGTTATTGATATATGGAGGAGCATTTCGCTATTTCAACAACATAAATGTGCAATGCATTGCATTTATAAAAAAAGGGGGGAAGTGGGTAACTGCTTTGCTGTACTGTAAATGTTGAATAAATCTCGTTATTGAAGAGTAGTCACTTCAAAAGTGTAATAAATGTATTAAATTTGAATTCAAGAATAAATCATTGTATACGAGAAACGATTCTGAGCGAAGACAGTCAGCATACTCGTATATCACTAAATATAATTTATGATATGTTTTTCGATATTTTTATAAACGCAATCTATTTTACTGTTAGTAATACAGAAGTTGAATTAATTTTTGCTAAAAACATTACGTTTATTATATTATTGTTATCAACTTTTGAGTCAATACCATTTAACCGTAAAACAGTACGGATAATTAGTTTAATAGTATAAACTTAATAGATAATAGTTTAAAACTAATCTAAATATTTTAAAAATATCACTGGGTATAGTGAAATTCAAAATATACACAAAAGTTTTATGTCCTCGTGAAAAATGTTTTTTTAATTATAACAGAATAACATTAATCTTCGTTAAAATATGTAACTTCGTCCAAATTTAAATTTCAAATGTTAATGAAAAAAAATTGTAACTACATGTTTGTAAAGTTAATATAAATATTTGTAATATTTTGTATCAGTATGAAGTACTTATGAGCAACATTTTATTAAATTAAATTTTCAAGCCAAACTATAAATGTATGCGTGTGTGTGTGTTTAATTTAAGCACTTAGTAAATTGTTTACTATTAAATTCAAAATTCTAATTTTTTAAATACCTGCCTAAAAAAAATATTGTGACTATGTATTTTCGATATTTTTTAATAATTAGTAATGATTAATGAACAACATACGTGGAGCCTTGTAGAACATTTTCAAACTTTATGACGAATGAAAATGTTTTATTGACACTTATAAAAAAAAAGGTTATACATTTTAAATATCTTTAAAATTTCTATAAATTGCTGGAAAAGAATCAAAATATTTCTGTAATTTATCGAAAACGTTAAAATAAACATTCAGAAAAATGTCAGGTACCAACGATTAGGTTAGATTAAATTTTGTCAAGTACAAATTAGTACTGATTTTGCGTAATAATTTCGGCTTTTCCTTAAATTTTTTCGTGTTTTCAAGTTATTTTGAAAAGTAGGTTACTACAAATGTTGACAACCTCATCCCTATAAGTACCATCTATATTTCATTTACTATCAAATTATGGCAAGCATTTTCACTGCATTCTTGCTGTGATAGCAAACAAAAAAAAAAAAACAAACAAACAAACAAAACAAAACAAAAAACAAAAACACACACATTTTAAAATCGATATATATTCGACGCTTCGCGCTCAGAGTCTAAAAATTAGCTGCGATTATAAAGGAAGAAAAATATGTAAAACATCATGCAAAAACGCTTACTAAAACCTTCCGGTGTATTATTATGAAACACATTTCCAGATAACTTAGACACTTAGTAGTTAGTCGTATTTTGAATTATTAATGAAAAATATGCAAATTTCCATAAGCCCTTGTCAGAACTTATAAAATATATTATTAGTTACGTCGTGCATAATAATATCACGTGTTTACACTGTCGAGCAGCCGATCGTCATGGTCAAAGGCGGCGTTTCGGCGGGAGCCGTCAATTATCCGACGACAACGTCTTCAGCCGCGGCCTACTGCACCCTACCGCGGTCCTCTTACCACCACCATCACCACCACCACCAACAACAACAACAACAACACCACCAAAGTCACAACCCACACGGCCACCCACACCACCATCAACAACAACAGCAACACTGGCACCAGCAACAGCAGCAACAACAGGCGCACCACCCGCAGCAGCAGCACCAGCACCAGCTTCCCGCCGACTTGAAAGTGGACGTGGTCGAACCGCCGCCGCCGCCCTGGCCGCCGCACAACCTCGCGGGCGCTTATCCGGCGACGGTGATTGTCGTACCGTCACCACCGTTGCCCTCGCCGCCGGTACCGCAGCCGACGTCGACGGCCGCGGCGGTCATCGTTCCCGCGCCGGACAAACTTCAAACGGTCAACAAACGAGAGAGCGCGGTATGACCGCGTCGGAGCACGGACGTCTGAACGACGGATATTATAAAAAGTATAAAATGATTATTATTATTTTACTGTTATCGGTTAGCAAATAGTTATAAGTAATAAAATTCGATTTCGTTTGTTTTGTTCGCATTACTTTTACCAGTTTTACCGTTATGGGTTTCGTTTTCGTTATTGTTGGGATTTTTATTCTGACTTGTAAATTATTATATTATTATTATTATAATCGATTATTTACGACTTCTTGTACCGTACTATACCTGACGTGTGTAAAACCCCACACACACACATATATTATACACGCACTCACACACACACCCACTCCCATGTCCACAATAACACACATACGTCGTTTGCACTTAATTTATAATTTACCTTTCCCTCCTCAAAAAAAAAATCCAACTCTTCCCGTTAGCAGAACACGTTCTTTTATAAAATATATGAATATATGAATATAAAATACAGTTGTATACTATAAATAATAGTAATAATAAAATTATTATTATTATTACTGTTATTATTATTATTATTATTATTATTACTATACAATTATTATTGATATTTAATTACAAAAAAGATTTTTATTAATACAATTGTATTCACAATATGTTCGTTAATTTTTTAATTCTGTACAAATACCATTAAAAAATATTATTGCATTGTATTAATTTATATAATATGTAATAAAGTTTCATTATTTCAAATATTTAAGAAAACAAGTACTTTCATATAACACTATAGAAATTTTAATAACTTTTAAGTTGTAATTTATAATATAATTTATGTCAATAATGCCGTTATGCCATTTGAGTAGATGATGGTATACTTTGGTAGCATGTGGCAGTTTGGGCTGTGATGAGATAAGTGAGGGCGGCGCCTCACCTAAGTATATAATAACTTGATAATTAGTTTTAATACAAATTGTTTTATTATTATATTATTAAAATTTAAAAAAATATTTTAGTACTTAAGTCAAATTACATTTTAGCATCAAAACAGATCTATTTTTTTTTTTTTTTTAACAAATTGAAATATTTAACTTTAAAAACTATTAAAAATATTTCAAAGTTTTCGATTTTTTTTCTGTTCGATATTCTTTATAATTTGTTTAGATACTAATTGTGAATTTATCATTTGTAAATAAAATAAAATACAACTAATTTTACTTATACATATTTATATTTTAATTTGGCCTGATTAAATATAACACATTGGTGACTTTTAAATCAAAGCCTAAAGCCCAAACATATTTAACATATAGACACTATAGTCTATATCTTCAGACTAGACCTGGTGATCAAGAATGGAAAAAATCGTAATACAGACGTGCTCATGTACAGTAAAAGTTAAGTAAACATAAACGTGCTGACGGAAATCAACTGTTCGTGCTGTGATGAAGGCACAAAACGAAGTTCATTAAGAATTATTTATTAATATGGCAGTTAGGTAGCTGTCAAGTAAGTAGTACATTAATGATGTAATACTAGTTCCGTATTTAAGGGAAATCGGGTTAGAAATAATTGCTCCTTATGATACTTCTCTGGAACCGATGAAAATGTCCATAAATGTTAGTAGAATTTATTGTTGGATACGATAATAACAACAAAAATAGAAATTATATAGTTATTTTTGTAATTCATTTTTACAAGTTTCAAAAATAATTTGAATCTATTGAAAAAAAAAAATTGACATTAATATATTTAAGTATAAAGTTATTTAATATAAACATTTTACTGGTTGTAGGTAGTTTTCTAAATTTAGTTTACTGAAAAGTGCAGTTAGTTTTTAATGAAACAAGCTGATTTGACTTAGTGTCTCTAATACGTATCAAAAATCACTAGTTAATTTCTATCTATTTTTAACTTTAGAAAAATGTAATTATTAAGTAAACAAATTTGAAATTATTGATATCTGATTTTTATTCAGGAGAATTGTAAATATTGATAGTTTGCCTTTGTCTAATATAATACATCTAGCATAAGAAAGTTTTATTTTTACCCCGTATTAATTATTAATCTAGTGAAGTGATAAGAACTCTGAAAACAGATTTGATTTTTTTTAAAGTTCTACTTGAGATAAACTTTTCTGCTTTGTTTATTCTATCCACATAATCCTAAAAAAAATTACAATAAATAAGTACAAATTAAAATATTAAAAATTTGGAAAACAACAAAGTCAATTGTAATTTCAGAGTTTTTATTGCTTCACTAGATCAATCATTATGTTAGTAATATATCACATTTAAATTATCATGTTGTGCTTGTGTTAGAAATACACAGAAAATCACCACTTCCAATCCTCTTAACATGGTATATATTATAGTATGAAGAATATAACTTAAATCTTATAGTAAAATACTTGACATTTTTAAAAATTACAAGATTAATTGAATAATGTGTAAATAATAATTACATATATTTAAACTTGATCAAAAAAACCTCATGATGTAGGTACCAACGAAATTACCCATCACAAATGCTGTCAACAAAATATCTCTTAGGGATTAAGGAGAATAATCTAATCTATTATCATTTCCCTTTTTATAATGATTACTAATGTAAAAACGTAAAGTGAATCAAATAGAGTACCTATATACATTATGCATGTAGGCAATTCATGGTAAATACTGTAAATTAGATGTCAGTGACTTTTATGGTCCTTGGATCAATAATGTAATTGTATTTAGTCCTTATATGTAATCAATACTCAATAGCACTTATGATAAATAAGTATCTACACTTCTATCAACCTACGCCTAGAATACCTACCTATATAATATAAACTTGAGAATTATTATATAAACTATCTCGTGTTATGGATTTAATATTTGTGAATAATTCCACATTTCTACGTTTATATATTATTATCATACATTTTTTTTTAAAGAAAAGATATACTGAAAAAACTTACAAAATGTAAATTGTAATTTACAGTATAATTTTTTTGATAATAGTTAGTACCTACTTTATTATTTAAGTAGTTTTTGATTTTTTTATTCTAGGTAGTAAAAAAGAAGATATAATAAATTTACAGACAGATAAATTGGTGCGTAGAATAATATTATTATTGCAAGCATGAACTATCATACAAATGATCACTTTTCCCGCTCAAGCAGAATGCTCCCGAATAATATATACACAAAAATAACTTGTTTCCGCCCAAAAACAAAAAAAGCTCGATTACCGTATCCGTCAAAGCGTATTTATTTAAAATAAGTTTCAGTTAAACATTGTTTTGAAAACCATGTAATCGCTAATCGATAGCATATTTTCAAATTTTTCCTAGGAAAATTATAGAAGGTCTTAAATTATTTTATAATTCAATATCTAATTAAGATTTGGATTTTTAATAAATAAAAAAATGTCAAAATATGTTTTAAAAACATAGAATATATAAAAAAAAAGTTAATAGGTCTATTGTATAAATTATTTTTTAGTTTTATTTATTCATCTTTATTGTTGGTTTTTTAGAAACTAATTGATATATAGAACATTAATATATTAGGAGATTTTAAAATTTAAATAAGTAACGATATGTCATAAAATTGATTTGTAGCAGCTGAAAAAGCGTACAATGTTATAATGAAGTATATTATTTCATACTTTATATATAAGATAGTATATAATATTATGTTAAATTAAATATAAAAAAAAAGAGAGCAAGTAGTCGGTACTCAATACTTACAGAAAATTTGCTGTAGGTGTTGAATAGAATACTATAATGTGGATGTGTTAAATTTAAATTCATTGATATATCATATACGAAAAACGATTCTGAGCGGAGACGGTGAATCAACTTATATCACCAAGTATATTTCATGTCATGTTTTCTGATATTGTTATTCAGAAGAGTAATTTATTTAACTTTTAGTAATACAGTTGATTGAATTGTTTTTTTCTGAAAACTTGCATTTGAAAATATCATTATGTATTTAAAATATAATAATTTAAATAAACATTTTATATCCCCGTGAATGACGTTCTTGAGCTATAAAACAATATTCATTACTATTGTTATTCGTATTAATTTAAATATTAAAATATATAATTTCGTTCAGATTTTAACTTAAGATGTCTAAGAAAAAATTAAACTCAAATATTGTTTTTTAGATTTTTCGGTTTCGTGAAATGTTTATAATTTATGAAAAATGTTGTATTATATTTTTAAGGCTTAAAAATATAACTCTATATAAATTACCTATAAAAATTATACATTTTATAATTTTTCAACTGGAAAACACACAAAAAATTTTGTATTTAATTTTCAACATTTTTGGTTAAGTGAGAAATTTTTTTCAACATTTACGGAAATACAATAAAAAAATTTTATTTCAATTATTTATTAATAATTCAAAGAGTCAAAATATTTTAAAATAATTTTATTATAATATATAGAAAATCATAATCTAAACATTTTGTGAAAATTAAAATTACCTACGGTTATTTGTAATTATATCAAACTGTTAACAACCATTGAAGAAAAAATAGTTATTTTACAGGTAAATATACAATTTCGTAAAAATTTAGTCTTCAAACGCTCAAAGAAAATTAGTTTTATTTTTCAACAGATTTTTTTTTAAGTAAACTTATGAATAACCTTGTATAAAATTTTTAAATTTTTAATGAAAGGAAAAATGTTTATGAATTTTTTACTGTATAATACTCATACTTTGAACATTTTCAAGATACTACACAAATTTAGTTGAAATTCTAAATTGGAATATTTATAAAAAAAATTGTGACTATAAATTTTATTTAATAAAAAATATATTATTATTAGTGGTCATTGATATATTTGTAAAATATGTTTAAACTATGAATAATAATTTAAACATTTTCTACCTTTAATAATTATTATTTTAATAGAATTTTGGTATTAGATTTTAGAAAAAAATCTAAGCTTTGGGATATGAAAATCGCTTTTCATTTTTAGTATTTTAAGTTAATCTATAAAATAATTGAATGAATATGTATAGTTTTACAGTTCACTTTAAAATATAATAAAAATAAAAATTTTTGTATTATACCAAAAGTTAGTGGTTTTTTTTTTTTTTTTATTCAAACAAAACATTTGAAGTTACTCACATATGATGGCATTCTATTAATATGATGATTGTAACAATTAAATTCATTAACTTGAGTTAAACTTAAATCACTGTGCAGTTTGTGATAGTAATATAATCAATAATCATTACATTATTTATTATTCTCTAATTTAATTAAACATAAATAACCTTAAAATATTTCTCGTCTATCTTTTTTATTTATAAATTGTATTAAATATTTTAACAGTTTTGAAGTTATTTACAACAATTTAAATGTAGTAATTTTAGTATTAAAATAATATAAATTATCAAGTTTGTGCATGTTTAAAAAAAATTAATACTTACATTTTTTGAATTTGATATAATTTCAATGTATACCATTCTTAATTTTAAATTAATTTGTATATATTTATTATTATTTTTTTTTTAATTTCAAATTTTAGGCATATACTTTACTCAAAATATACGTGCTAACATATTTGCACAAAAAGACAAGTGGCACTAGATGGCATTCATCTTAAAAGGACGTCTCACCCGCATGAGTTATGAGCATTTTCAGATATTTGTATTTTTCATACTCATAAATCACTTAAAAATCAAAATATCGTAAGAAAAGCAACGAGAGAACACAGTTAATTTTCATAACTAAAAGTTTGATAATAAGTCAATTCACTCTAATATCAAAACTAAAAGCACACTATTGAAACTTGCGAATGAAAATTTACCATGTCGTTATGTGTAAGAGGGTAACGACACATACAGGTGCGAAGTCCTCTTAAGACAAAAACTAACAAGATTATAAATACTTTTTTAAAAGGATTTTAGCCCGATCAATATTTTTCATACCTAAAATAGCGTTAAAAATATTGTAGTCTAACTGTTAAGTGTGAACATGCTTCTATACATTTTTATCTGATTTTTAGGTTCTTGATTAAGTTTGATTAGTCATTCTAATAACAATATATCATTAATACACTCTATTGGCTATTAAATCACTCTCTCACAAATAACTAGATTAAATTATAGATACCATTATTACATTATTATTTATTTTTTATTTTTTTTTAACAATTAATTATTATTAATTCATACATATATTCATATATGTATTTTGTCTTGAACTCTCTTGAAAAATACATATTAATGATCCAAGTAAAATTGCCAACAATTTAAACGCACAGCTATCATACTGAATATTTTCATTTTTACAATTCGGATTTTATACCCGTCCATATAAAAATATTTTTTTGGTTATCTATATTTAATTTTTAAAATTTTGTAGAGACTCAAAAAAAACTACTTTTTTGATATATTTGTATTCTTTCTTTATTTACTATAACTTAAATCTTTTTTTAGGAGGAGGGGGTTGTCATTGTAATAAAATTTAATTTTTCTCAAAATATCTTAAATTATAAAAATATTACAATAATTTTAATTGCTAATTATTAGCAAACAATTTGCAGTTTTTTAATATTATTTTACTTTAAATTACATACACTTAGCAATTGTACATCTAATTATTAATTCTTTATCAAACATTCAAACATACCATTATAATGGTATCATGATTTTTCTTCGATTATCGTGCTTTAATGGTTACTATTCAAATTTCAAATCAACTTCAATTGTTTAATTCAAAAAAGGAAGTTTATTATTTTATTAAAACATATTATAAAGTAATCAAGTTATTCGGTTATTATTACAAAATAAGTTAAATACGTCTTATAACAAAACAGCTTATGTACGAAAATTGATTAATAAACAGTAATTGAATATTTTTTATTTTTATTTTCATCAAGTTAAAAGGAAAACTACATGGTATTTATTAAATTTAGAAATTAAAATGTTTAAGTTAACATAAAATAAAAATTACATAATGAAGTTTATTCTATTATTCTTTCAGAAAATAAATTTAAGGGCTTTAATAAAATAAATAATTCTACATGATTTTGCTTAGATATTATTAAAATACAATTTTTAAGTGCAAAAAGAATTCTACAAAATTTTCTAACTTAATAATATAGACAAATTGGTTATTTCGAACTTCTTTAACTCGAAATCGTTGATACCTTGAACTTTTTCTCCGGTTCCTAGAATTTCCTATTTAGACAATATGAAAAAACCTTGTTTAACTCGAATATTTTCGTAGATAACTCAAAGTTTTGATTTTTATTGATATTATAAAATGTTAATATTTTCCTTATGTACCTATGTATACATTTTAATATCGAAAATAAGACCGTTGCTCATTAGTGTTATAGTTATCGATAAGTGGTTTAGAAGATTTACTGTAAACGCTGCGATCTAACAAAACTAACAAAAATAAATACCTTTTTTAAAATTACATATACATAATTCATAAATAAATACATAGTAAATATTTTTTATTGCATTACTTTATTTATAATAAATGCATAGGAATTAATATAATTTGTACTGTTTTAAAAGTTTTTAATTTGGATAACTCGAAGTTACCGTAAAAAAGTTCGAGTTAATCAAGTTCGACTGTGTTAAAGAGATACTTAAATTATTTAACTACTTTGAAATATATGATTTTAAATGGTACCTACTACAGTATTGTCTAAAATAAAAGATAAAATATGGTGAAAAAATGAATTTAATTATTAAAATTAATTAAGTATTGAATGTTTAGACTCAATATTTAAACAAATCAATACTAACTAATCTCAAATTAAAATATTTTTTGGCTTTTAAGATATAATTTTTTTACTGTTGCATGAATTTAATATTGAATTATTTATTGCATAAATATAAGCAAATCAATTATAAAAAAATTTAAAACTAATAACTAAGTTATATATATATATATATATATATAAGTTTTTGTATATAAACTGAACAATAAATATTTTTAAAGAGAACACTATTATTAAGCTGTATCACTGAAAAAAAAATTGAAAGAATGTAGTTACTAACATTTAAATATTTAGTAATTGTTAAATTAATAATTTTATCTTGAAGCATACCTACTACATAAAATAATTGAAGACATTTCAATAGGATATAAAATAAAATTTTTTTTTTTGAATTCTTGTCTTTCTTATCCAGCTCATAATAGTTAAGCATTATTTGAATTTTGAGGAGGATACCATGAAAGTCTTTCTTCATAAAACTTGATGACAATTTGTGGATACTTTACATTAGCCTCCTTAGATGAAATTAATTCAGTCTTTTCATCTCCTTTCTCTCCTTTCCATCTTAATAAAAACATCAATTGGCCACTAGAATCAGTTGCTCCAATAATTTTGTCAGGTTCATCTACAGAAGAAATCGAAGAATTGGAATTATCACTATCTTTACTACCAAAAAAACTCTCGATATCATCTTCAACATCATCATTAACGTTATCATTAGCGTTAACGTTATCATTATCGTTAACGTTAACATTATCGTTAACGTTATCATTATCATTAACGTTATCATTATCGTTAACGTTATCATTATCGTTAACGTTATCATTCTCGTTGACATTATCATTATCGTTGACATTATCATTATCGTTTATGTTATCATTATCGTTAACGTTATCATTTTCGTTAACGTTATCATTGCCGTCATCATTATCTTCAGCCTCGTCGGATTTATCCGACTTCTCAACTTTATAAACTTTTTTTTCCGGTAGAGGAGACTTCTTTTTACGTTCTTTAGATGGACCAACATCTGACGCTGCATAACTTGTATCAATAGAATTAGATGATGTACGTTTACGGTTACTACGCTCTAGTTGTTCCTTTTTTATTTTCAATTGTTCTTCTAAATCATCTTCAAATTCTTTAATCAATTCTTCACAATCAAGATTTTCTTCAGGTTCCCAAGTATTATCTGACTCACTGTAACCATTCCACTTAAGATAATATTCCACTTTGCCATTTCTTATACGCTTGTCTAAAACTTTTTCCACAGAATATTCCTCTTCCTGTTCATCAGCTTGAGAACTGGAATCTGATTGATTTTCAATTTCACTTGAACTGGAATAAAAATACATTAATGTTGATTATAATATATAAAAATAAATATATAATTTATTTTAAATACGTTTGCTATAGTAACACCAACAAGTGTTCGTTTTGTTTTTTATACACATAACCTTTATAAAAGCATTATTCTATTGAAGCGTTGTAATCATTCATACATTTTATTTTATTTTAGTATAAAAACAGTTAAAAAAAAAACAAATTCAATACACATATGGAAAATTACAAACCACCGCAAATATTACTAATACAACTTTATTTTTTTATTTTAAATATTCATAATATTTTAAAATAAAAAAATTAATTTATGAATAAAGGCGCAAATAAGGTGGAGTTTGAGGGGCTTAGGCCCCTTGATTCCATCTAAGCCCTACAGGCCCCAATATTTACTTTTTTTTTATCTTATTTAAGCCCGGAAACTGAGATAGGAACAGTAGTTTTTTTTTTTTTTTTTTTGAAAGGTTTTGTTTGTAAGGTTTAGTCAGTAGGGTTGAAACACGTGTGTTTATGTGGGTGCGCCATAGATTTGTCACTAAGAACTAAGGTGGTCACCCATCTGAGAACTAGTGACGCCGGCCGATGCTTTTCCTCTGATCACATTAGTCTCAGATCGCACCACACCAGGCCACACTATTTACTTTTATAATAACATTTAATGTATTAGTAATCAAATGTGGTTTTCGACTGCTCCTTATAGCTGTACATAATATCGTCAATATTAATTTTTTTTTACATTTTAAAAATAGAGTAAATTAATTTATGAAATATTGGGAAATCTAAGAGTCTAAGACTTATAAATAGACAAATTATAGTGTAAGAGGATGTCGCTATCACAAGTGTTGTCTCCGTCTTACACACGTACGACATGGTAAATTTTCGTTCATCAATTTCAATCGTATGATTTTAGTTTTGATATTAGAATAAATTAACCTAATATCTAATTTTTAGTTTACAACATTAACTGTGTTCTCTTATTGATTTTTTACGATATTTTAATTTTTAAGTGAGTTATGATAATTTTCTAATATTTTTTTCATTCTCATAACTTACTTAAAAATTAAAATATCGCAAAAAACCAATGAGAGAACACAGATAATTTTCTTACCCAAAAGTTTGATAATAAATCAATTAATTCTAATATCAAAACTAAAAACACACTACTAAAACTTGTGAACGAAAATTTACTCTGCCGTACGTGTATAAGACAAAGTCAACACATGTGGATGCGACGTCTTCTCAAAGGTATGATATTATACATTATGTGTATATAAGGGTAAACGGCTCGCAATAGGTGAGTAGAGGTACGTACGAGTTGATACCCAGGTCATTATATATTTTATTCAATATTTAGTAAAATATTCAGCCTATTAGCATAACCCAAGAAACACCACGAGGAGGTTTCTCAAAAATGTTGTCTTTTTTAATTTTTTCATATTTTGAAAATCATTCAATTTTTTTTTATTAATTACTTATTAAATTATATTATATTTATTATTATTAAAAACATTTAGTAGTAACTAGGTAAAAAAATATAAAAAAATTTAGTAATTTGGTAAAGATTTGTAACACATTGTTTTTATAAGTTGGTATTTGATAATGAGATTTTTTTTTGTAAAATCGCGCTTGATCTCGGTGGACATAAGAGTGAGTTGTGTGTGACGGTCGAAATCTTTATACGGTCGTAAACTCTTTACTCATACAATCTATTGATAATTGATATACAACAATAGGGAATCAACTCAATGGTGTCGGTGCAGGTAAACAGGTACCTAGGAATCAACTCGTACGCAGCCAAACGGCTAGTGAATTTCCCAGTAATTATAAAGCATATCATTGCAGTCATAACATCATTGTTTATTTTAGTTTATTAGTTGATTACCGTCTTATCAGTTGTCATTCACAAAAATTAGTTCTTTGCAGTGGTGGATTTACGGGGGGAGGGGGTCCATGGGGTCTGAATCCCCAGACACTGATATATACATGTATAATCAAATAATGCATACACAGAGTCTGACCCTGCAGTAGGTATACCGTATAACATAATAATATATGTACATATTTCAAATATAAATACCTAGGTTGATTATCGAGAATCTACTGAAATAATAATAATATAATAAAATATTTTACAATTGTATTTTAATAGTTTAGATAAAATAGTCTGTCGTAACGTTAATTCCCGATATTCTTTTTTATTGTGATAGTGAGTTTATCTGCGTATTTTTCCACTATGGAGGACAATATTATTATAACACTATTTCTGTTATTTTATACCTACAACTAAAATGTATAAATTAGTTGACCGACGACAGTTGACACTAACACTGACACACTGTAATAACGCAATAGCCGATATAGAGAAAATCATAAGTGAGTACGAACTTATTTAAAAGTTAAAAAACTTATTTCAACAAAATGCCGTCTAAAAACTAAACCATTTAAAATTTTTTTTTACCTATTCAAACTTCAAATGTTAATCAAACTAATACCTCAAAAGAAAATGTATCAACTAAAAGACCATTTGGTGGTGTGCGACCAATCATAAATTATTTAAGCTTAATTGGCGAAATTCGAGATTTCTTCATACATCCCAAACGAAAAAATGTTTTATCACACAAAATTTTAGATTTTTCTAATGACACAACAAAAAAAAACACTAAAACGTAGTTGTGCAGCGAGATGGATTGAACATACATATACATATTATTTTTTAGGATCCCCCCCCCCAGAAAAATTTTGAAAATCCGCCACTGGTTGTTTACACGTTATATCAACGTAGTCTGTACTATGAAAAATTATGTTATAATATGTTTGTACGCAATATTGTCTATTTCTATTAGTTCAGTCTTCAGTATAACAGTTGACAATTTGTCAAGTTAGTCAGTATGACGCTATAATATTAGTAGGTAATTACTAAATAATTACATGTAACTATAATAATCACTGTCAGTGTTAATGTTAAAAACGTTTGCTATAAACAAATCAATTCACCTTATTATATATATATAAAAAACAATTTAATTTATGGATAACAAATGAGTATTTAGCATTTTTAATATAAAAAAGTGTATCAAGTACTCATACTGAAAGACATAAAAAAAAACAATGATGACATTTTATAGTCATCACCTTAAGTTGTAAGTAGCATTTTTTTTTTTTAATTTTTCATTTAAATTAACATTTCACATTTTGAAAGATTAATTCTTTTGGATCTAAGAGTGTTACAACATTACTAGAAGAAAATGAAAATCTACTATTAAACTTCTACAAGGAGTTACAAATTAATAGTTTTCAGTTAAATACCAGGGTAAATGATTTAGGTGATATCGATTCAGGTCCTGCTAAACTTTCTATTTTAGAAGTAAATTTTATAATTTAATTATATACCTACCTAGTTATTATTTTTATGTTAAATCGTGCAGTACAAAAATTAGATATTTTAGTCTGTATTTTATTTTATTTTATTTTAATCATATATTACCTATAAAATATACATTATATTGTTTCTAATATATTTTTATCTTTCAACAAGTAGTTTAAGTTAGTAATAAACTAATAAATAATAAACAATAATTTTATTCTTCTATATAGAAATACCTTCAGACACAATTTGGTTTACAAAATAAAAGTTTTTATCCTAGAGTATATAGTCGTTTCAATTGAATAGAACAGGGGTCGGCAATTAAATTCTATGGAGGTTCAGAAAATCAAAAAAAAAAAAAAAAAAAATTCGAGGGCCAGTAAAAACTAAAAACTCTGATATTAGTTAATAATTGTTGTGTTATCGCAGCAATTATTGTAAATAGCAATAAACGATAAACACCATCGTAATCTCTAAATACATCCTAAAATAGATAAAATATATATTATGTATAGAAAACCAGCATTATTAAAAAAATAAATATTTTTTGTGGTCCAATTATTTTTTCTTCACGAGTTGCCTATTGCCGACCACTGGTATAGAGTATGGTGTTGTTGAAAATGTTATATTTTACTATCCATGTAAAATGTTAGAACTGTAGCTTTCAACTTAAGGATTTATAAATTGGAAAAAAGTAAGTGTTAAATGACTATATAAACATAGTTTAAATTAATTTAGTAGATTTTTAGCTCTAGAGGAATAGGATCAAAATACATTAAATCAAAGTTGGAGTTACATTCTAGTTGTCAGTACCATTTGACTTGTATGGCAAAGTGACAGGCGCATATTCAATCGAAAACTACTGATTCTGTTCATATGTTCATACATTAGTTACAAATGCAAACCGAAATCGAATATTAGAAAATAGAGATTACATGCTAACTTTAACTGATATTATATTATTTTGGGCACATCAAGGAATAGCATTTAGAGGTCATATTAAAAGTGAAACATCTTTGAATCAAGGTGAGTTAGGTGATTTTAGTACCATAATTTTTTTTTATTTATATAAATACCTAACTTATATAAATTAATTATATTCCTATTTATATTATTCATCATTTTTACTGTAGATAACTTTAAAGGAACATGCAGACTAATGACAAAATATAATCCAACTTTTGCTTTAAATTATGCTAAACCTACAAATTATATAAGTTGGTTAATACAAAATTAAATTATTGAGATATGCGCTAAACATATAAAGAAAACTATTGTTGAAGATATAATAAATGCTGAAATGTATAGCATTTTGTGTGACAAAGCTTGATAATTTCTTAACATTATATTATTTGTTTACTTAACTGGCCTTAATCTACATTTTGATAATAATTTTATATAAAAAAAAATCTAGATGTCACAACAAACAACAGTTAGCTGTGTGTTTTCATTATCCAAAAAACCTTAAAATAGAAGAATGATTTGTTGGATTTTTAGATGAATAAAAAGTCTAAATGCTGACAGTATAATTAGTGTTTTATTACAGTTTTTAAAATCTTTGAACTTAGATAAAATTAATATAATAGGTAAATCATATGACGACATTAATGTGATGTCGGGTTATATTGGTAGAGTTAAGGCTAAGCTAAAGAAATACATCTACAAGCTATTTATGTACACTGTATGGCACACAAATTAAACCTTATGGTCATTGATATATGTAAACATTTGAAGGCGAGATTAAATGTATTTATAAATGTAATAAATGTATGAATATTTCAGTTATAGAGTATTAAATTCTGTGTTTTAATAAAAATGATATGACATCAGGTATTAGAAAATTTAATTTTAGAGCGCACAACATTTATTTAATAGCTTGGAAGCGCTGTATGTTCATATTACTCAAAAATTACTGATATTAAAAAAAAACAAGGAATTAAAAAAAAAAAAAATCCTACAATTATCAGATAATTGACGGGTCTGCCATTATTTGAGTTGTAACTCAGTTATTACAAATTTTAAACCTATTCTATATGGGAGGTTCCATTTTCCTCCAAAAACGAGATACTGTTTTCCTCCACGGTCCATTTTCCTCCACATAAAAAAAGGTTGGTTTCCATTTTCTTCCACATTATTTTCGACTAAAATTATGTCTATTTTCCTCCAATATTTTAGCCAGTGTTGTTGTATTATGTTCCGTATTATAAAGATAGAGTAAGGCTAGGATCATATTTTGCGCTTATCGGTCGATATAATTACATCTGGTATCGACTGTATATTGATTG
Organism: Melanaphis sacchari; assembly: GCF_002803265.2. NCBI lineage: Eukaryota > Metazoa > Arthropoda > Insecta > Hemiptera > Aphididae > Melanaphis > Melanaphis sacchari. The sequence continues at coordinate 1,626,305 of NW_020271162.1, read as the reverse complement.
TTCATATTATGTCTAATTTTCTTTTCCTTAAACAGGTATTCATTCGTTGCTGAAATATCCAATGATTATAAAAATATTATATTATAGTTAATTAATTTTTATTTTGCTATGTATAAATTATTTATATGAACTATTTTATTATTTTATTCGTATATAACATAATATCTGACAAAAAAACAAAATATTATAATCAATTTCATTTTTTTTTTTTTTTTACTATACCTATTTTATTTATTATTTATTGGAGGAAATGGCTACGGCCTTCTATATATTTTTGATAAAGAAATAAAACTACAAAAAGATGGCAAAAAATGGGAAATTCGTGGTACATTTATTTGTTCTTGTTGATATTTTAAAAATTATTAACATTCTGAGAGCACAATTTCAATCAAAGTCTTACTTTAAGAAAATCAAGTTCCTAAGTATGTGGTGTGATTAATACTTTGAAAAATAATCGTTCAGATGTATAATTTAATTTATGATTCAAATTATTGATATAGTTTAAATTAATTCAGATGACTCAGACGTCGCAGAAGGGAACCTACATTTTTACAACAGTATGCTGTACTATCAATTACTTCAGCTTAAGAAAGCCATGTTAATGATGTACTAATGGATAGTTCAATAAATAAAATATATTGAAAAAGGCATTGTTTTTAACCTATACTTGATACTATTATTGTCAAAATGGAAAAACGATTTTCACCAGAAAGTATGGAAATAGCCCAATCTGTAGACAACTTTTTTAAACTAAACTTTAATGAAAGTATACGATGCATTAATCACACTATAAGGTAATTATTATTAGGAGCATTTTTTTTATAAACACTAAACCTAATATTAATTTATAATGTATTTATATTGATAAATTGTGCTAAACAATGTTATTGAATGCTTGAATCTACTTTTTATTTACCATATACTTTTGAAAATTAATTTGTAAATAATAACTTTTAGAATTTATTCAGTGTCTCCAAACATTCTTCAATATCAGAAATTATAGTTATCAAAAATGTCTTAAAAGTTAATATTGATTTGGAAGTTCTACAAAATCACTTAAACTCATTAAATAGCAAACAAATCATTCCAAATTATTATAAGCTATTTAATGTAGCAACTACTTTGTCAATCAATTCTGTTACTTGCAAAAGATAATTTTCCGCCGTTAAGAAATTGAAAACATAGATGAAATCAACAATTCTCCAAGAAAGATTCAGTAGTTAAGGGTTAATTAATATTGAAAAAGACAATAATACTGACACAGTATCAGTATTAAATAACTTTACCAAATCCAACAAGAGAATAAATTTAATACTATAGTTATCTATTACCTAGTTAATAATAAATATACATGCGTATTACATAATATTTTTATTTGATGTGGGGGGGGGGGGGGGGGATTTTGGTTGATAATATCGAAAGCTTGTACCCCCACCAATGTAACTCCCTATTTGCACCTGTGTAATAAATAAATTGTGATATAAATTATATAATAGATTAAATATTTTGCTTTGATTGATTACACCATTTTAATAACCAATATTTAACATTTAAAAAGAAATAATTAAAACTATGAAATGAAAATCATTAATTGTACTACTAAATTAATACCTTATTCAATAATTATGAGAACAAATTTTTAAAATGGACAGGAATCCTATAATTTCTATTCTACAGAACTTTTTAACGTTATGTAGCGTAAAAAAATATGACAGCAACGCACTAGTTAATGGAGAAACATATACGTAAACGCATAATAGGTGATCTCTATTAAACTAGTAGCAGAACAGTAGAGAATGTATTTCAACATACTTGCACAACTCGCTAATTAAAAATCAATTAAGTCACAAGATTTCCAAAAAACAAAAATTTATTTTTATTTTTGCTTGCTCGTCTGATATAATCAAAATCGAATGGGACAATTGTGCCAAAACAAAAACGAGCGCAATTAAAATAAATCCAAAAAACCGTTGTGAATGCACGGCAACGAATATTATAATGGACGCCGCACGTAAACAGGATGACGGCGACAGTTTTTGTATATATTGCATATTCTACTAAGGACTACGCAAGCAAAAATAAATCAAAACATTAAACACCGTCGATCTGAATAATATTAATCTATCATTTATCCATTGTAGATCTGAAATAAGATTTGTGATTTAATTTTTTACACTCAAATGTTTTTCAGTAACCGCCATAAATTTAGAAAATGGCGGCGGCGACATTGACAAGATGGTCGATAGTGTATGCCTGGAATATCATTCGATTAGGTATATTTTGCAAAAAGTCACAGTTCTCGATCACCCACAGCCGATATAAGGCTCTTATACACTATAGTTCGCGCGCAGACGAGATTTTAAATCATCGCGAACGTTCGCCTAAAATTAAGCATGTGTGATTGATCGCGGGCGATGGCGGATTTAATTCGCTTGCTTTACATAGTGTGAAACGTTTAATAACTAATTTAATACAAACTGTTTAATTTTAAGTGAACGTTTGCAGCGATTAAAAATCGCGTCCGCGCGTGAACTATTCGCCTATTATGTAATGGCCGTTTAAGGAAAACGTATGTAAACAAAGAAAATGGCGGATAAAAATCTAGTGGACGGGATATTGGAGGCCCGCATATGTGCACGCTAGCTTTTACTCACCTGGAATCCATATTAAAGACTTGCGAGTAAAAGTACTGAAAATCAATGTATGGCGTCGAGATAATTCAACCAAAAAGCGGAATCAGAAAAAAATGAACACTGAACTGAACAGTAAACACCGGGATAACGATGGCTTGACGGAATGCGTACTATGAGGTAATAAACTGTTTGTCGGAGAAGGACGCTACAAAAGTTCACAATTTTGATAAAAGCGAGCGTCGATCGACTAAATCAAAGAGATCAGTTATGCCAACTTTAGAACAATAAATTTCCCGCATTAAAATAATAAAAAAGTTTTTTTGCCTAACCAACGTTGTATCACAAAAATCCTTTTTTAAAGTAACTAAAAACTAAACTACCGCTTATCAACTATAACTACTGGTTATCAATACTAACTTAAATATGAATTTAAAGCATTTAAAATTTTAATTTATTAAATTAAAAAAAAAAAAAAATGTTTAATAGACCATAATATTATTTCATTACGTATTATTTGCCGTAGTATAAAAATATATATTTTCATTCAAACATTATTAAACAATTTAAAGTGAATCCCATTGAAATAAAATTATTTCCTTAAGTGATATTAGTGTGAAATACTTAAAACAAGTTTTTCGTGCATAAATTAATACAATAATTGTTGTCTAATTCGCATGAAACAGAACATTAGTATTTACAATGGCGTTATGTGGGAGTAAAAGGTATCATAATACAAATTGTTTTTTAAACCATAAAATGAGTTTTAAGACTTGCGAAAAACAAACTATTAAGTATACATAGAATATATTTAAATACATTACAGTATTATTGTAATTATTAATTAAACTATTCGAATTATTTCAATGCAGTTGAAGAACTTGAATGATCATAATATTTCCTACCGATAGATAAAACACTTACCTAATACTCTATGACCTAGGTCTATCTCACTAAGAGAAATTTCGTAAGTATATAAACTGATACAAAACAAAACTAATTTCAGTTCAAAATATAAATAATATCGAATTAATTTAATAAAAAAATACTCAATTTATTCTGTATAACTATAACTTAAAATTTATTAAAATAAAAACTGCATACGAGTTCGGAGTGACAAATAATCGTAGCAAAACCATAAATGTTTTTACCATGTATTGTATAATAAATATTAAGTAGGTACGATGCAATTATAATGTTGAATCTACTTTTTGATTCATTCTTTATTTTAATTATTAATCTAACATGAGCAATGTCTAAATGACCCAGTAAACTGGCCACCGGTAAGAACAAATAATTCATTGGTCTAAATATATTAGATAAATATTAGGATTGTTCAAGCAGTTTAGTATTTATTTTAGAAATCGTTTAGAACCATTATAAGCAATTATAAATTAGTTCAATTGGCTAAACTCCGATTGAGTACCTATGATTGACCTTTTTCATATTCCAATCCAGCACGGTTGCTATCAAACAATAGGAACCCAAAAAAACAATACGATTTAGCACCAAAATAGGTGCGATGTCGCCACGCTGTACCGTAAAATATTAAATTAAATACATTTAAACATAAATATTTGTAAATAAAAATTAAATAAAAATCTTTTATTAGCTTTTAATCACATATTATTATATATTAAAACAATATTTACTGGATATGTAAAGTAACCTCACTTATACATGAAAAAGTAACAATTTGTAAAATACACACTATTTTGAAGAAACACGAACGCGAAACAACAGAACAGACCAATTCTTATCTACAGCATAGTTATATACGTACAATAAAAGTTAAGTTAATCACAATTTAGTGCAATCGTTGTAGATCAAAACTCTAGTTTCCTATCTATCCCAATTCCCAGTTATTTTTAACTTCCGTGGGTGTTTTTCGACTAATATGTTAGTTACCTATTAGAAAACTACACAATATATGATCTAGTAAAAATTTGTCGACGTTATACACAAAACTTATTTTTTTTTTTTTATCATGCTCAATCTTATATTAGCGGTTCGATTATCTTACTAGAACAAACCTTATTATAACTTGTTAACACGAACATACTCATAATATTCATGTCATTTATGTTATTGATCAAAACCAACACTAGCAATATTTAATCCTAAAATGTCATTGGTATATTATGTTGTAAAGTATCATCAATATTAATATGTATATTTTTTTAATTAATGATGTTTATTATTTTGATGAGCTTTTTTAAGTTTTATGTTTAATTTTTGAAATATTTTATTTCATATATAATATTTTAAATGTACGAACAATTTTTAATTCTTCTTTTGTAAAATTAACGAATAAGTAACACCAATTATATTAGATGTTATACTTGAAATAGTGAATACATTATGTATTTTATTATTTTACTGAGATACAGTTATAAAAATGTATTGTATGAGTGATTTTACTGCTATTGAATATTTTTGCGATTCTCTAGTAAATCGTTAAATATATAATAATATTGAATTCTAGGTTTCCATAATATTGTAATAGTTTTTCGTTTAAAATAGATTTTAATTTTCACTTAATCACTATTTTAGAATTTTAATTTAATAGCATGCTTCCCTACTGTCCTCTTATACCTTGGTATATTAATCAATAACTATGTTATTTATTAAATATTAATACTAATAATCCTAGTTAATATACATTTATGGCATGTAACACGATTGCGCCCGGCTTACCTTATTCTATTAAAAAAAATACAAGACAATTATGCCCAACCAATTAGCACGATCGAGCCTGTTTTATCTTTTTACCTGTACAAAACACAACGCGATTACGCTTCAATAAATAAATGTGTCCCTTATATTATTTATATAACATATACGTATATTCTAACTATTTTCCAATACACTATTTATAAATCGGACTTGGTTTTCCTTAAACTTGGTTTCCAAATGTGTATAACCAAGTATTTTAGTACATGCACTTGAGTAATCAAGAAAATATTTTCTTGTAATTTATCTTATCTTCAAAGTTCAAAGTATAGATAAACGATAGTGCCGTGATCGGATTTTATACTTGAGATACAATTGACTTTTTATATACGCAATTATTTGTATATTAATACATTTTTTTAGTCTAATTTATTATACACTGGAAAGTTTTAAAACTTATGTTTATTTTGACAATATCTAACATTTTTTTTATTTAAATAAGAATACGTAAAAATATAAAATAATAACAAAAATATACACTAAAAATTAATAAATTTTATTTATCCTAAATAATGATATTCACGTGCAATTCGGAAACACCGTTATATATTATAATATATATATAAAAAAACACATATATATTGGAGCGCAATCATGTTGCACTTTGTACAGGTAAAAAGGTAAAACCGGCTCGATCGTGCTAATTGGTTGGGCGCAATCATGTTACTAGTGATGGGAATAATCGAATGATTTCGATAATCGAGAGATTAGTAATCGAGATATTATAATAATCGAGTAATTCACTCGATTATTTTAATCGAGAGAATGGTCACTATTATATAGTGATAGTCGCTAGTCCGATAACAAATGTACGATACAACTGATACAACATATAAATTAAATTGAAATATAGTATATTATACCAAAATAATATATATATTATGTGATCAAAATTATTATTTATAATAGATATAAATAATAATAGAAACCATTTCCTTAACAATTCCAGATAGTACAGATTAATAATAAAGTATAGTTATACTACGCCGCGGGCCGCGGCCGCCTGGGTATTTTTAAATATGTATTAGTTATTATTATATTATAATATTAGTGAATAGTAGATTAGTAGATAAGAATGATTACTGCCTATTGGTTCAGTGTTCGAAATTCGAATAGCTATACCAACTACTATAAAGTAACTATAAACTAGTTATTATAAAAATAGTAATTACTAATAAGTAACTACTAACTACTAATTTTTCATTCGATTATTTTTGACCGAGCAATTCGATAATTTTTCTAATAATCGAGTAATCGATTATTTTCTAATAATCGAGTACTCGATTATTTTCTCTCGATTGTTCCCATCACTACATGTTACGTTTCTTGAATGGAATAAGGTAAGCCGGACACAATCGTGTTGTACCGACATTTATACGTAACAACATAACGTAATGTTTTAGATGTGATCGACACCATTATCACTAAATTCTATAGGAACCTATTGCTTTAATTTTAAGAGGGGACAAAAAAAGTCAAAAAAGTCTCAAAATATAAACTAAATAAACGTTTAATCTACAATTAATCTTGCGTTTATCCACCAAATCGTCAATACGACTAATTATATGTATATATATATATATAATTTCAAATCCCTATACGTAGTTATAAAGAAAATAATAATTTGTATGCTTTTTGGTAATTAGATAATATCTATAATGGTAATACTCATTATAAGGTCATATTATTTTTCAGGGGGGCAAGTGCCCCGTCTTGCCTATGTTAAATTCTAATTTTTATAAAGAGGTGTCAGTGTTTGAAGTTTAATGCTTTAAATACCTATATTAAATAATTTTTTATTTTAACTATATGTTACATTAATAATAATTTTGCAATTCAAAATATACTTATTAATAAAGTATTTGTGAAAATAAAATACATACATTTAGAGTCAAGTGTCAAATTTTGTCTGCATACCTATTATGAGTATTATGTAGTTGCAACCTAAAGCTATTAACTATACGATTAAAGGTCTAATATGAATTGCAGCCTGAATTTTAATATGTATGTTACCGGAAAAGATGAATCAGTTAATGTCGACGATGACTATAGCCATCAACGACAATGCGTGATTTAACAAGGAAGTATCATAAATGACTTGTAATTGACGTTAGTTCATAAAAAAAAAAGACAATGATGCTGAATATTACAATAATATTAAAAAATTAAATGAATTAATAATTATTTATTTTTATTTATTACAGCACGGTAAACAACTATGACACTTAGAGTTACATAATTGTGCAAAGGTACGACAAGCACATCATTATGTTTTATTTTTACAGTTACATCTTATAAAATCTTGTGATCCATAAGTGCTGTTAAAGGCAACTTATTGATAAAAATAAAAATAATAACTTCATATTTACGTATATATCCCTATGATCTTTTGTTCACGTCTTCTTTTTCCGGCCGTGGATAACGTTATATTTTGGACTGCTTTATTTTTTCAATTCGCTTACGATATTTATTATGATTAAAAAAAAAAAGTTACATGATATATTATAATAACATGACCACTAGCTAAAATAATCATGGTACAATAAATGAACGGGAAGACCGATTTTTTCCTCAATGTTCATCATGTTATAGACTAAAAAAGAAACGATTATGATCGGGGACACTGCAAAGAACGCCTTCAAAAGTTAAAAATACTTTTATCAAGCGACAAAAAATTACCATTGTTCAAACAAAGAAGTATGACTGACTTTTCAAAATAACTTTTATAACAGTATTAAAATATGCAATAATATTGATTAACATTCGCATTTTTAAATTCTTTAATTTTGTTTTAATAATATGTAATGTATGGGTAGTTATAAATCTATAATATTTTTAAAGACTAAATGTACTTTTTTTTCACAAGACAGCACTCTTTTTTGAGGCGTTGTCTTTAATAAATAATAAGTGTTAAGAACAAGAAATTGTGCTCACTTTTAGAAAATACTACCTACTAATAATACACAGTAATGATTTTCTATGGTTTGATTACCTATAGGTATTAATTTATATTTTATTGTTCTACTAAACCGAATAATATGAAATGTAATTAAAATTAAATATACACATAAGAATCATATAAATAAATTCTTGTAAATAAAGTTTTAATTTTTTAATAATCATACATAAAAAAATTCATTATATTTTAAATACCTAATTAAGTTTTAAATTATTTTGATTAAAAAATATAAGCACAACTCAAAAAGTGACATAATATTAAAATTATAATGTAAAATGATCAGTTTTTATAGTTAATAATATTTTTTAAATAATAATAGAGTGATAAAATAATAAATAAACAATTTATTTAGATAGAATGATTCATGGACAAAATAGATAGAATAATATATATATTAGCTAATTATCTTAAAAGACAGGTTTTTATGATAAGGCTGGAATCCGATTGAGCATGATTGACCTTTTTCATATTCCGATCGAGCACAATTGTTTGATAACAATAGAAGCCCAAAAAAACCTTCAATAACAATACGATTGATCACGAAAATAGATGCGACGTCACCACGTTGTACCATAGAATATTAAATAAAATACATTTAAACATAAATATTTAGCGTTTGCTGGATCAGTGAAGTAACCCCACTCATACTTAAAAAAGTAAAAATTTGCAAAATACACACTTTTTTTGAAAGAAAACAAGAGCGAGCAACAGAACAGGCTGACTGTAACCATGTCTTATCTACAGCGCAGGTATATACAATTAACAGTAAAGTTTATTACAATTTAGTGCAATCGTTGTAGATAAAAATTCTAGTTTCCTATCTATCCCAGTTACTTTTAACTTCCGTAGGTGTTTTTCGGCTAATATGTTAGTTACCTATTAGTAATCTACACAATATACGATCTAGTAAAAATCTGTCTACGTTGTACCTTAGTACCTACACAATACTTATTTTTTTTCTATCATGCTCAATCGGATATAAAATAAAATAAATCAATTTCGTTATAAATAATTTATCCCTCAAACCAATTTAATTTTTGCAGAGCCGTAGGTAGGGCTTGGCGAGACTGACCTAGGGCATCCCTGCCCCCCCCCCCCCCCCTCCCAAAAAAAAGGAACATAGAAGCCAAAATAAAATATGCCTATATTATTATTAATATATATCATTTATTTAGATTATGTGCAAATTGTTATTCTATATTTTAATATAAATCATGAATATAGGGTAATTTTAGGCTATTCAAGATAGATAGCGTTTAATAATAAGTAATATAAATTATATATTTATTAAACAAATATTTGAAATATTACAAAATGCTTACGATATAAAATATATGACGTTATAATATTACATCGAATGGTAGTAATAGTTTTGAAAATTATTTGTAATATAAGCCACATTTCTGTTAAGACTAAATATTAGCCTCGTATAAACGCATTAGAAAAAAAGATCCTAAGGCATCAAGTTCCGGGCCTTACTAATAAATAAAACATGGATAAAATAACTAAATTTAAAATTTTTTTTGAAAATTTGTATTATTGACTTTTGACAAAACGCATTAATTGAGTTTGAGTTAGCTTCATTTAAAATACGGAACATAAATATTAAATGTTCCTTTAACTACATTATTTTGTATATAATTTTTTTATAATTATTATGACTAGTCGTTGCACTTGTTATAATATTATAAATACTATAATTATTAATTTGCTTTATAATTTTATATTTATGTTAAAATTATTAATATTTAAAACCTTATTTGCATATCCTACAGTTACTGGTTAATCTTATTTTCGCTTTTATAGTTTTATGTAAATAATATTAATATCAATGATACTATTTATGTAAAGTGTATCAAATATAAAAATATAATTGTAAAAACAAAACATTATGATTCCCTACATTATATTAAAATATTTAGACATTTTACACTTTCAGAACACTTCTTTTAGTCAAACAGATTAATTCACATTTTAATTTAACAATAATTATCGTATAAATATATTTGTAAATTAAAGTTACAATTTTTAAATTAAGGTTTTTTATCAAAAAAATAATTTTTTGCGGAGTAGTAGATATTTTTATTTAGCAACATCATCAGTACCCACATTTTTTTTTTTTTTTTTATTGAAAATAAATTTACTAATTTCATTGAAAATAGTTCAACAATTTGAAAATCGGATAAAATTAAAAAGTATTCATTCACTAAACACGGATGCGATCACTGTGCAGGACACTGCGATCGGTACCACGATTATTATTTAAACGACTTAGCACGTTCGACATTATCTTGAATTCTTGAGACGTATTGAGGAAGATAAGTATTTTGAAAATAAAGGAACACTTTACTTTAAAAGTATAAAAAATATATATTTTATTAAATACAACTTTAAAACAATTAAAAAGAATCTAAAACTCACTGCCGTAAGCTTGTTGTACATAAGTCTACAGTTACCTACTACCTTCTCTACTAATGTTAGGTGCTCTATCCGTATTTATGGGTCTTGTCAATGACATATGGTGGCGTGATGATCCTATATCCTAATCTTTAATGTGTTTTCATGAATATAGTGAAAACAACTTGTTATTTTCACCTCTTGATCCAGGCTTTACCTATTCCTCGTAAAACTATTGTAGTGATCATTATTACGCCTAGCCTGCATTATTTGTGGACCTTAATTACTTAATACATAATATGTATTAATAATATATACATAATATACATATTATTATATTATAATAATATGTATATAATAACAATACATATAACAAATTATTATATAACTTGTCGTTTTCACCTTATGATCTAGGATTTACCTATTTTCCGTAAAACTATCAATACCTACATTAGTTGTTAGCATAAATTATACTTTATGTATAATTTATTATATTTTATTATTTTATACTAAAGAGAATAATTACTTGGGATTTTGGCTTTACTACATCGTTTTTTTTTTTGTTTTTTTTATTGTGTGAAAATGCAAAATTATTTATTGTTAAAATATTAAAAAATAAATATTTGCATTAAAATATTTGAAAATATGTAAAATAAAATAGTTTTACTCGTATTAATGCTAGGTGATATAAAACGTGCTTATTTTTTATTATAATTAAGAAATCTTCACTAAATAAAATATGAATTTACATAAAAATTCACGTCATAATATGACTATACGATTATCTATCCAGTAGGTACCTACTACCTACAAAATATACTTTTATTATTTTGATAGGTGTACATAACTAAATTCTATAGAGCTAAAATTCACACACATCTGAGAAGTAAATTCCTCTTAGACATGTACTCATTATTATTTGTTTGTAAAATTGTAAATTAATGATTTATAATTTGTCATTAGAAGTAAAGCCAATAAAGGTATCTACTATCTAATACCTACTAAGTACAATCTAAGTTTTCATAACTTTGGAAGTAGAAAATCATGATTATGATTTAAATAATGTACACGAAAACGTCATGATGACTACACTGGTTTGCCTTATCATAGATTGTTCGTCACTCGCTGTTCTTTTATAGTTTTGCCCGCCAAAACAGCGTTATGATAACAATAGTAAATACGATATCAATAACTATTATTCACGTAACTGGATTATTTCAATACTTTATTAAAACTCAATTTGCATCTTGCAAATATTTCGAATTTCAATACGATGGCCGATTAACGGTAAATTTAATATTTAACACGTAGTGCACATTATCCGCGTAGTTTGTGTATTTAACTGATGTCAACATTTCCAAATTATTGAATTCCAACAATATCGGTTTTCTATAAATTGAATTGTAACTTGTAGTCTAGAATTATGGTAAGCATACATACAGTCGATTTTATGTTATTGTATACGTGACAAAATAGTTTAACTATTCGTTTTTGTTTGGTTTCTATACAAATCTTCCATAGCATTGTGTTTGAGTGCAATATAAAATTCAAAATATATATGATATTTTTTATTTCCCTTATATAATGTTATGATACACATATTGTAAGATATGTTAACTATTATCGATAGTATTTCAGATACCTACTAATTTGTCTTGAATTGTTTTGTAGTCAAATGTTAAAACAACTGAGTATTGATACTAATCTGTACCGACTACTTAAAGAATAGGTATACTATCATTAATACTGATTGTCCAAAAGTCACATTATAGTTTGTTTTGTGTCAGAACCTTCTTTTAATTTCTAATAAAAATTATGTACATTGATGTAAGGTTTTAAAATTAAATATGACAGTAACTTAAGTTGTTAAAAAATAATTTATTTTTGTGGACTTATAATTTAATATTCATTAACAGGATGCTATATTCATACTTAATAATTTTTGTCTTGATCTTACAAGTGTGTAATAACAAACTTTATTCATGTAAAATCTTAATAGTCTGAATAGTTTAATGAATTTACATATGTTTTTAACATTAAATTTGATAAAAGATTAAATCACTCATACTAAAATTAACAATTCTATGTGTAAACTATTAACTATAAATTTTCAATTTATTTTAATTTTTACCTTTTCTTAATTTATATTTTACGCTTAAATTTACATTTGATTTTTAGAAGTCATCAAATAATAGTAAAAAAACAAATATAGATGATATAAGCAGAGAAACTCAACGACTAATCAGTGATAGTCATGTACGCTTACCATATCATAAACCAAAACAAAAGTCATTAAAAGACTTTCTTAATAGACAAAAAATATCAACTCAGTATCAACCATCTTTAACGGGTTCCAAAAAATTACTTCACAAAGCATGGTAAGTAAAATTAAAAATGTATGATTCAATGAATAATTAGTGCTTAAATTATAGAATGTAATTTTTACATTAGACTTAAAGTATTTAAAGATATTTACTTTTATTAGTTTTAGAATGTAATAAAATTTAATATGGTGTTTGGAAATGAATGTTTTTTTAACTATTCCTGACCACGTGCAATTGTCTGGTTGTTTGGTACTATATGAATTATAATTATTGTTGGAAGCTGTTGTTAAATTTCAAAATGTAATTTTTAATTATTGATAAATTACATAGATGTAACAAAATGATACATAATTGTGGCGATTTTTATTCAACTAAAAATTTTTTTTTTTGTGTGTGTGTAAATTATAAAATTATAAATTTAAAAGTTTTTTAGAAATTACTGTTTATTAGTTAAACTTCATTAATTTTATGTAAATTTCATCTTATTTTTTTGATGAGGCTAGAATTAATAACATTTTTAATTTTAATGTGAAATATAATTTTATAATCATATCTATGATCTTTACAAGTTACAATTAAATTATCTTTACACAATAAATATATTAGCAAATAACTTATTTTGTTATTCATCATTTATTTATAAATATAAATTTAGGGAATTGATAGAAAGTAAAGAACAAACTGTAGAAAAATTTTACAATGAAGACAGTGTTCAAGAAGAAAACAATGACAAAGCATCTTTGAATAATAGTAATTCTCAAGCAGAAAATCATTTTTCTTTAAATGATAACAACTTTGATAAAGGTTTGAAATTAAATATTATTATTAATAATAAACTAACTATATGGTATATTTAATTTAATTCATCGTTTAAATTAAAACTAAAAGTTATCTATAATAGCTTTTCTTAAACTGTGGTTTGTGGAGATCATTTCAGGGTTCCTAGGAGCTTAAGTAATTTTTTCAAAATTTTCAAGAAAATTGTGTTAAAATATCTAACTTAGTAGTGGCTAATGGGAGGAAACAATTTTCATCAATAAAGCCTGACATTAAGAATATTAATTGTAATAATAAAAAGCAATACCACTTATCTTATTAAATTTAAAATGTAGTCTAATTAAATATTAAATCATTATAATACAATTATTATTATTTTTATTTTTATTTTAATATATTTTTTGAATTAAATATTTGTTACAGTATGAAATAATTATAATTTTCACTGTAAATAAAAGTAAATAATCCTAAAAAAAGTAGAGGTTCCACAGATAAAAAAGTTAAAGAAACGCTGATCTATTAAATAATACCCTACCTATCTGCCTATTGCATGTACCTATTGCCTATATGCGATGTTAATATTGTAATAGTATTTTATTTGTTGTATTAAACAGAATGTACTCTTAATGAAAACCATAATAATAGTTTATCTGAATTTAATGATGATGAAGAAAATTATGACGACAACTCAGTTGTAGCTAGTGAATTATCATCTGATGATGAAGCAATTAATAATAGTGAAGATGAATCAATTGATGATAATAAAGCAATTGGCGATGATAAAAATGAAGCGAACGATGATGATGAAAATGAAGGAACTGATGATGATGATGATGATGATGATGAAAATAACTTCAGGCAAGGGAAAAATTTGTGTTCTGAAGAACCTTTCATTGAAGATGATAAATCAGAGGAAGGTATAAAATGTTAAAATTGTTGATTTAATATTAATTTGTAATTTTTTGTTATTTTAGGAAGGTATGTGACAAATTAAAAATTATTAGAATATAAAAAGTAAGTTATTTTTTAACCTTTATAATATTATAGACTCCGAAGATGAATTAAAAAAGAATATTGTTAAAACATTCATTGATGATGAAGCTGAATTGTCTGAATTAGATTGTAGTTCAGGCGATGAAGATAATTTTCCTAGTTTTATCAATGAATCAGGAGATGAAGAAGGTAATATAGTTGATTTAAAAATTTTTAATTTTTAGCAATATTGTTTCGTTTTGTAAAACAGTACTTATATTTCTTCCTTTAGACCGTGATATTGAATTTCCTAAAAAAAAGAAACATAGAGCAATTTTGTTATCAGAAAGCAGTGATGATGAAATGAACTGTACAAATGAAAATGATTCAAATACAGAAATTAATTTAATATCAAATAATTCATCACCTTTATTTAACGAGTCTGAACCTATTGTATCTACACAACAACTATTGGGTTTATGTTCTGGACAATTTCAATCCCAATCCCAACAATTGGATGCTAAGGTTTCATACTTACCTTTTATTTTATTTATGTCATTAGCTAATTATAAATTGTATTTGTATTTATAGGAAGATAATGAAGAAGTAGATGATTTTGAAGATAATTTTGATTCTGAAGTGTAAATTAAATAATTATAAATTATTTTTTAAGTATAGTTTGTGAGTAATATATATTGTTTTAGTCCAATAAATGATGCTGACATCACAAATGAAGATGACGCTGATGATGATGATGTATCTCTCAAACTAGTTTCAGCTAAAGATTATTTTGACGATGAAGCAGAATTATCTGAATCAGACTGGAGTTCTGATGATGAAGACAAATTAGTTGGTTTGAATGACAAATTAGAAGAAGAAGAAGGTGACAAAGATAAGCTAGATGAAAGTCTTGTTAAGGATGGATTAGACAAGATATATATGTATGTTTACAAATATATTTTTAAATCTAATTATCATTTGGCTTAAATTATTTTTCTTAAACTAAACTTAGGCGGCAGCTTTTGGACGATGATAACCAGCAAGTAACTGCACTCAAAGAAATGCTTCTTGAAGATGGAGAATTGTATTCAGATTCTAACCGAAAAAGAAAATTTCAATGGGATGATGCTGGTTAGATTTCAATTTATAAATGCAATTCCTTTACATATAATATAATTTGATTCCTACATAGATCAAGATGATGCTGCTTTTAAGAAACCTTTGTTTTCTGACAATGAAGATGATAATGAAGATGACGTATTAAGTGATGACGAAAAAACAGAACAGTGGAGAAAAGAACGTTTTAAACGTGAATCTTATTTATCAGAAGTAACTATTAATATTTACATAATTCATAACGATGATTTAACATATTCAAATGTATATGCAATGTAAAATATTAGATCTACCCAATACAATTTATATATTATATAGATTTGTTAAATGTAATAGTTCTGTTTAAATTTTTACAATTTTACTTTGAAAAATAATATTATGTATTATTAGCAAAATCAATGACATGCCTTAATAAAAAATAAATAAATATTGATGAGTAAATTTATAATATATATTTAACTTTTTTTCCAGAAAAATAAATATTCTGATGAGGAAAGCAATGAAGACGAAGAATCGAGTAATATTTTACAAACGTCTGTATCAGTTGTGAAAAAAACCCATGTTGTATGTATTGTATTCTTTTATCATATTTTATACGAGATAAGCCACCATATTTCCAAGTTATTTAGTTATGTGGCCTATCTTATACATGATTAAGTTAATCAATCAAATATATATATATATATATATATATTTTTTTTTAATTTTATTATCTCAGGTTAAGTATCTAAATGGCAAAAATAGATTAATATCAAAAACATTTGATGATGAAAAAAGTAATGAATCAACACAGTTAAATGAACATGATGAAACTGATCCAAATAGCCAAAATTTAAGTACCAACTCTACCATTACAATTGAAACAAATAAAATTAAAACCAATGATTTTGTTGATCCCCAAGTTGTAAATATAATTTCATCAAAAGTAAGATCTATTTATTAGTTAAAATCTTAAGTTAAATTAAAATGATACAATATGAATACTTGGTCTATTATTTAATAATTAGTAACAGTATTTGTTTTTTTATAAATCATTAATATTTTACAGCATAATAAATGTATAAAAGGATCATTTATGAAACGTAATGGTGACAAGTTAACTAATACATTGCTGTTTGTAAATAAAAAAATAACTAATAACGATGGAACAAATCCTAAAAAATATGAAGAAAAGAATGATATAAAGTCATTAAATACAATCACAGCTACTGCTACTAGTAATCCATTTGCATATTTAATGAGAAATGACAAAAAATATGAAAATGATGGTGATTTAATGGTCTGTATTATTTATTTAGGGTTCTTTCATTATTTTATTTATTATATATTTTTGTTTATCTAGTTAATATAACAGTGGCATATTTACAAGGATGATATGAAAAATAGATTCCTTGTTAATCTTTTTTTTTTTTTTTTTTTTATCCTGATTTGGGTATAATATTGTATATTTTACAGTGGTAATATATTTTAGAAATACAGAATAAAATTATCAAAAATGGTACTCTATATTATAATGTTAAATATTGACATATTAAGCATTTAAAATATTATTATCAATTTCAGTTGTTTCTTACACTGCTTAGTGCTAAATATGATTAAAATTTTGTGTCATAAAATATCGTCAAATATCATTATTGTCAATAACCATATTTTAATATAAGTATTTGGTTGGTATTTTAGGTTATAGCTCATAAATCCATGTACATGATAAACATTATATAATCTTAATAGGTATTAACAGGTATATTTTAAGTAATAGCAAATATTGTTTTATACAAATATATATTTTTGTTTGAAATTCTAAATAATTACAATCATGCAATAGAATACAGGTAGAAATAAAATTAAAGCATTAAAAAATTAATTATTTTTATCATTGATTTTTTGTATTATTTTTTTTTTTCATTTCTGCATAACTTATTACTCTTTATAATAGCAAATTCACACTAGTGCACTACTCAAATGATTGTCATTAACTTATATTTAATGTTTGACTGAAGACTTAGAGTACCTACAAACTTTTACTGTAATTTTTGTTTAAATTTAATAATTGATTGATTTAATGGTTTAATTAATGTTAATTTATGTGTACATGGTAGATCATAAATATTTTATACTACTAGCACCTTACATAAAAATGTGTGTATTATCTTTGTTACCATTTTTTATTTAAAGAAAACAATTTGCGATGGTTATATAATTTTAAAAATCTCTCCTTACAAAATTTTAAATATGCCTCTGACATTGCATACTAAAAAATATATTTATGCTGGGCTTATTTTTCCCACTATTACATGTAAAAAAATAGTTTATCATGTATTGTAATATAAATAATGTTGTATAGTAGACCTTATTCTTTTTTGTTAGAAGTCTATCATTCATTTAAATGCATTTCTTTTTGATTAGTTAGCATTAACTTAATTGTGAAAATGTTCAGTACATATAATATTTTACTTCATCTCGATTTAGGTGCTTTTTATAGTTACTGTTTTAATTTGTTGGCCAATTTATTCTGCTTCAACGGTTGCTCTATTTGGTATGTGTTAATGTGCCCATTTGTTACATTTAAAAATAACCAAATTTTTCAAACTACTGTTTGCTATATATCTTGCATTACAGGTTATTTAGTTTAACGGATAATATTGTTAACAAAATCCATTATTTAAAAGTAACGATTTGTTCTTTTTTAGGTATAATATTTTTTGGGTTATGTCTTGGCTCCATATTTAATTTGGTAGTTATTAAATTAAAAATATTGTTTTTAAAGAAATAAAATTTAATCAAGAATAATATTTTAAAATGAAATGAGCCCTATCAATTAAATCTTTTTGTTAAAATTGTGGTAATTAAAAATTGGCTTAATAATATATTTTTAAATTACGTGGATTGGACTAAATATTATCTGAATCTCATGAATCGGACCAAAATATTAGTTAATAATGTGTTTTTATACATTTTCAAAATTATTTTTTTTTTTACTTTTCAGAAAATAGAAAAAACAGATACTACTATCAATCTTAATAAAACATGTATTAGTGTTAAAACAACTTCATACCTTCGTTCAGAAGAAAATCAGCAAACAGTCAAACTCAACAAATCATCGCATAGTATCTTGAAACAATTTGATTAATAAATCTGTAGATTACCTTTCTGTTTTTAAACAGTAGTAAGTTTATGATGGTGTTTTCATCTTAAGTTTTGTATGTGATCATGTTTATTCATGTTTTTATTATTTCAAGATAATTTAAAATGTATTATACTATATTAATTTTTTTTTACTTAAATAAATCATTAGGTATATTAACCTAATTTATAATAATACCTTATATAATTTATAAATTACAACTATTTATATTAATAAAATTGAAATTTTGTTATTTTTAATTGATAATATATTTGTCTGTGTGGGTTTGGAATTATCAAATTTCAACTTAACTGTTAGTTGAACCAAGTATATGTTGCAATAATAATTTCAAATTGTTAAAATGTTAGTTTTTCACACAGGATATAATTACCTCAATAGTGTACATAATAAAACAACTGTATTTAATTTAAAATTATAATCATAATTATTTTAGCAAAACTACAAATAACAGTTTGTCAAATTAACAATATAAACAGTTTTAAGTATATATAATACTAAAATATATTGTTGTAAAATTTTATTCTCTTTATAAGTCTTCCTTATTTTAGCTAAACAATTTAATAACAATTAATAACTGTTACTGATCCCAAATTAAATTTTTTTATACCAACTATAAAAATTTAATTGGTAAAAAAAATAAATTATTTGGAACAGGACTAAACAAATGCTGGTAACAAATATTTTTTATTCATACACAAGGGATTCTTTGAAAACTAATTTATACCAATGGCCACAGAAACAACGTTTTGGTTCTCCTGAATGTAGCCACATCCATTTGACATGAGATGAGTCTTCTTCACATACGCAACCAATAATTCTTGCTTCAAAGGCAGATGGAATTAAAGTGGGTTGATCACAAGTACTCGCACCGCGTTTAATAGCTTTCAAATTGTATGGATCCTATAAAAGAATATTAATAATATTATGGTATACATAATTCATAATGTATGACAGTAGATTTTTTAAGGATATTATTAAACAATAAAATCAATAAAAAACAAAAACAAATTACATTTTTTTTACTATGAATTAAAATTAATTAATACATTTTAATGAAATTATTCTTTTTAATATATAGAAGTAGACAGTTAATATTACACTTAAAAAATGAATAAATACATTGTTACTATTTAAATTATTTAAAATTTGTGTTTAAAAACATTCATTTTGATTAAAAAGTGCATTTTCTGAACAATCCTTTTCTGAAAATAAATTGCTTTTTAGAAAAGAAAAACACTTTTTTCAAAAAATCAAACACTCAATTCATTTTTTAAGTACTTTTGACCAAGTTGTAAATTAAAAATAATTGTTAATAATTTCAACTTAATAATGTATCATCTACTTTAAACAATTTTAATAGACAAACATGTAATTTTGTATTTTTTCTTTTCCCGACATTTAAAATTTTTAACTATAGATAGATATTTTTAAGAGTCGATAGAATTTTAAGTAAAATTTTTAAGTTAAACATTTTTTTTAGTTAAGATAATATATAATAAAATGACTAAAATAAAGAACATATTTAAAAAAACTTACATCATTCCCAGCTAGACGCAAAAGCATTTCTTTCTTTTCAATACCAGTAGCTAAATCCAAAGGATCAGGAAATCCTATAAAAATATACCAAATCCATGATTAATGTATTATTTTTATTATTTTAGTAATTTAAAATTAAATATGTTTATTAAACTAAATAAAATTATACTTTATTTATCTAGTTGTATTATATGATTTAGAGTTACTTTTCATAGTTTCATACAATCATACCATACACATGACAAAAAAGGATCTAATTAATTTACTATTCATGGTCATATATTAAATAGTATAATTTTTTACCAATAATTATATAACTAACTAGGTATATATCTTGTGAGTGCTGTGTCAATACTATGTTTATTCTAATTTCATATGTTTATTGTATATTTACATTTATTCTATTTCTATATTGGCACATGAATCACAGATTTAAAATCTACACTTTGTGTCAAAAACTTAAGAGTTTTGTAACCTTTAACCTAAGTAAAGTTTACCTAAATTTTTAATTACTTGAGTTAACTGCATCATAATTGTATTGAATTATTATGAGATGACTCTCATTAAAATGCTAAAATTTTCACCAACAATCAACAAACCAATAATATCTCTCCAGAGAACACCTATTAAAATTACTATTCGTAACTCCATCTCAAAATCTTTGTTCTGTGAGATAATAATATGTCTATACAAAAAAGTTATAATGACCTCTATTTCCAAATTGATTAAAAACTATTAAGCTACAACATGGTTCAATATCAATTATCAATGCTTCTAAAATTGTTTGCAACACAAAAACTTATTGTAATCATATTTTTGTATTAAATTCAATGAATCTAATCTGACTGAAAAAAACTTTAAATTAAAATACCAATGTAAATCTACAATAAAAACTAAGACAACCCAAAATTTATATTTAACTATAGCAATCAACCGAATTCTGGAAAATATTAAATTGCACCAATAATGCCTTTCAACTTAAAATACTTCAAACCATATGTCAAAAGCTACTATGACTTGTTCAATACATCAATTTGTTTTATTTATAAATTAATTCAAGTCAATTATAAACTCACAAACCTACTATACACTTAAATTTTATCGTATTACTCAATTTCTTAATACTTAGAACATAAATAAACAGTCTTCCCAAAAATATAACTAACCATTAGTCTTAACAGTGTTATATCCTTTCCAAATTAATAAAACCTACCACTTAGTACAAGACACAAATTGCATAAAGATTTATTGGCCTAATTACTAATAAGTAGTATAATACATTTTTCATGTTATGTTTCATTTTTTATCAATTTTATTTCATTATGAGTATGAATTGTAAATTGTCTTTTTTTGTTGTAAAAAAAAATAAAAAAAATATTACCTACCTAAATATGTTTATTTTAAATGTGTTCATTTTAATTATGTAATTATTATACATGTATATTCTATATTAAGCCAGGTAGAAACCTATCATTCAAAATTATATACAATTTCAAGTTTTTTAGATAAACCACTACATGGTTGAAATATTGTTATTATATAACTTACTCAACCGTCTCAACCTTAGCAGTAATAAAAATTAAATTCATTAATATCTTATCTAAACAGTATTGATTACATTTCAGTTGACCTTAACATAGTTAATAAAAGTATATTATATTAAATTATAACATACATGTATACATATATAAAAAAAAAGATTTGATTCATTGGTTACAACAAATCAAATGTTCAATAATTATTTTTGACACTTAACAGACTGATGAAAAAGGCTACCGACATCATATAATAGTTTTCAAAATAAAAAATTTGAAACAATATCAAGATTCATAGCTATAATAATTGCTATTATAAAATCGATAAAAATTTATAATACGGCGTATTTTAAACACTAGGACTAAAAATGAAAAATAAAAAATGTATATTTTTAAATACTCACCTTCATCCTTGACTTTGGTGAATTTTGCGGCCGAGACAGAAAACATTCTACTTGAATTCTTAAAAATGATCTTCGAGCTCAAGGCTAAGAGTTTGGAATTCATTTTTGAGCTACAGCAGAATATAATTTTAAATGAATGGACGGATACGAAGATAGGTAATAGTCGCAATTGGCAAACGCAATTCAAAGAATGATGAAAAGAATAAAAATCAAAAAGTACCGATTACTGAAGATGGTGAAAAAAAAAATAAAAATTGAAAAGCAGGCGATGCGTTATCAGCAGTCCACAGAACTAGTAAAACATCAGCACATCAGCAGGGCACACGATTGATAAGAGTATCACATGTTTCGTCGCGGCGGGTGATTAGAAATTAAAATAATTTAAGAAAGTAAATATTTTTTAATTAGGTATATATATATTAATAATTACTGTAAAAACTTATCCTTCTCGTACATAGTATTTTATTATTAATCAAATTTAGTTTATTAATTTCATAATTTCGCGTCAGATTTGTGAACAGCAATTACGAACATTTGAAGTTTTACTCCGAACTCCGTGATACGAAATCTCCTATAAACATTTAGACGTTTAGTTGACACGTAAACTTCTTTGTTGTCAAACTTGTCAAAAGTTTCAAAATGAAGAATAATTAATGTAAGTTCGGGTCTTTCAATATTACATAACATAGAGCAAGTCATTAATTATTAATAATATCTTTATTATTCTAAGGTTCATTTCCCATGGATGAATATTGTTAAAATAAATTACATTATATTATTTTAATTGTTGATATTATTATTATAAAAATATCTACCAACGAAATAGTTAGTTATTCTTGCAAAATATTCTATGCGTTTAACCCATTAGTAGACACAGAAAAAAGTGTAAATTTATTGTTACCAAATTTTCAGAGCTTGTTCTTATTTTGCTTAGAATGATTGGAAAAATATTTGAATTTTTTTTTTTTATTCTAAGTATTTAAAATGATAAATATTTTATATTATTATCCCATCATTTTTATTTATATTTTCAATTAATTTTTATTACCATGCAAACAGATTAATGTAGATGTTCAGATTTTTTAATGTAAACATAAATTATTTTTTTATTTTTATCCACTAAATATTGTATTTATATTTTTTTTATTAAAAAAGACATATTTTGCGTAGGTTTGATATATTGTAAGGCAACTGCAGGATGTGTTTTGGCACCGTTATTTTTTTCGTGTCTTTGGTCTATCATCAAATTTACTAATAGGTATTTAGACTATCTATAAGTCATAAAAATTGTAATACGTAGGTATATTATGAAAACCATAATGCATATAATATACGTATAATATGTAGGAATGTAATATATATTTATTATTTATAAACGTATAAAAAATGCTAGTAGGTACCAATTTCAAACTTTGAATGTATTTAATTAATTATAATAATATTTAAAATATATAATCAGTGGTGTATTAAGAGCTTTTTAGTCTATAGGCACTTTCCAATCTACCGTCTCTCCCTTTCCATTCCTTCTAAAATTATTAATAAAATATATTTAAATACACAATTTGTTAATTAGTATTTTATACAAAACAAAGATATGTTATTAATTATTACTTATTAATGAACATTAAATTACACGTAATGTATTTTTTTTTTTTTTGCAATTTACAAATTAATTGTAGGTACGTAAAACATTTTTTTTTCTACTTTTTCTTCAACAAATGAATCAATTAAATCATCACAATTTAAATTTGACAGTAAATATGTTTCGATATTCAATATTGCCAAACTATTGAATTATTCAGGACCCATAATCGATCTTAATAATTTTTAATTCGTTCAAAACACGAAAAAAAAGTTTAGTAGTACAGTTAGAAATTGGTATACAAATATATATTATAAATATTACATCTATATTAGGATACACGTTAGTAAGGTAATCTTCTAGTAATAATTTACACATCTATAAAGAAGAAATGTAATTAATTTGTTAATTTGAAGATTTTAAAATGTATGCATTCTGTTAAAAATGCTCTTTCAATATTATCTGAGTAACATTCTTGTAACTTATTGGCATGTTATATTATTTCCGAGATACTTTTAGAAATAAGCTTGTAGAGTACGATAAATTTAGAGTAGTAGAAATAATAGCCTGTCACCATCAAAATGTTTATATTTTAAACTTTTCGTGATCATTCATTTATGTATTATTATTGTTTTTTCATTATAAAATAATTTCCTCTTCTTTAGACTGGACTTTAAATCTTGATATAATTCAACTCCTTACATAGCAATTTGCTTTTTTTTAAATAGTCAAATATATTCCGTTTTTTTTTTTTTTTGAATAAAATTAGTAAGCGATGCATATAACCATAGGCGTAGAATGGTCAAATTTTTTGGGCAGGGCTGTAGCCTTTCTAGGGGTAGACATATATCGAATCGTGGAGGGCTTCGTCTGTATTTGAGGGGACTATTTTTCGAAAACTGGGGGAAAGGGCTCCCCAAGCTCCTCTTACTTTAAAGCAGTACCAAAATCTATTGCGGTATCTATTGTAAAATCTTGTAAGTTATTTTTAACTGTTCTAATATTAAATATAGTAATACAAATGTCCAAAAAACAGTTAAAAATGCAGTTTATAAGAATTGTAGACTTATACAAAGACCTTTGGCTTCGTTTCTAGTAATGCATTTTTTTTTTTCATTAATTTTAATATGTGAAAATGAGTTTATTATTTCTGACCATGATGCATTTAAATTAAAGCTTTACATGTATCCGCACGAAGCGATCATTGAAACTTTAGTTATTGATAAAGATTAAGTGTAGAGATAAGCTGAGGGGTTCAATTCTTTTATTCGGACCTGTAAAATTTTGTAAAATAAAAATTGTTGAAAGTCAGTGCCCTCCTCCAAAGGCCGTCGCTCTAGGCCCGTGCCTACAGACCAGCTGTACCTAATACTCCTTTGATAATTCAAATATAATATAAATTTTTAAACAATTCAGCCAAATGCATGTATAAAATAAATATAATTACCATGACGAATAAAAAGTGATATGACAATAAAAACGAATTGGTCTGCTTAAATTTTGGTACCCATATTAAAAAAAACTTAAATAATGTATAAATTAAAGCTGCTAAAGATTCCGAGTACGCACAACCGTGATTATAAATTTTCTTGTATACAAGGAATAATATTACAATAATATATAATTTAATTCATACGGCTTTATGGTTATTATAATATCTATTAATAGTTGGCTTAATTATAGTTTACCTGCTGTCAGTTACTTTTATCACTCAATATCACCTCCACAGTATATTAATTATAATATGAACTATGCACAATAATTTTACGCCTAAATTTCAAACACGTTTTCGTATTAACGCATTTCAAATCGCAAATTGTGCAATTGATTTCCTTGTACCCATCGTACCGAATCTCTTAGTCGATGATATATCTCTGTTGATACTCACTTGTACTTGTAATAATAATATATTATACTATGAATATAACATATTATTATTACAAACGTGATATATGGCGGTAATACACAAGTATTGTACACGAAAAACTAAATAGTCTTAATTTAGACCATTCTAATCATTTTTTTTTTTACATTTATATTTTTATTGTTTTGTACTTAAGTTGACGAAAAAATATTTCTAAAACGCGTTTAAAAAAGTTTGTATTATTATTTCGAGAATTCCATTTGTTATGCTTTTATATCAATTTTAAAAAATGGAAAACAAATCATTAAAAAAGTCTAGCTCATAAAAAAACACGTTTGTTACAAGAACGATAAACTTAATGTAATCAGTAAATTAATTATTATAATGCTCTCTCGAATGATGTAAAAATACAATTAATATTCAATTTCCAACTATCGAGTTTTATCGGACAATTAGCAGAGTCCTTCATCGAAACCATCTAGGCGACGGACGGCGTCTTTATATCGACTACGTAAGACATCATCACTTCTATAATATTTGATATTAAAATGTTAAATCTGATTAACGATTCTGCAAAATCGTTACCACGTCCAGTTCAATCTGGTTTTTTGCCCCGTCAAAATCTATATAAAACTAGATGGCATCTTGATCTCAACTCCTGCAGAGGTTATCATTGCATTATCAACACTGTCGAAAAATAAAATGTCATTAATTTGTCACAATGAGTGTGGTCTGACTATCTGCAGAGTAAATTAAAATCTGCATCAAGACCGCGGATAGCGCCTTGATCTTGTTTCTTCCTGAAGTGATCAATACTCGACATAGATGTGTAAAGCTTCGTTAAAAGACCACGTATGACGTGATTATAAGTAAGTTTTAATATTTTACAATAAAAATATATGTACATTTTAAAAATTATATTAAAATAAGTTTAAATAACTATGAAAACGTTTACTGCCGAAATAAATATTATATAATATTTTAACATTAATTGATCATTTTTATGGCGATGATATTTTTATAGTTTTTGAGTTAGAAATAAATTGTAATTAAAATATGAAAAATAAAACCAGATAAAAATTAAAGCCAAATATAACGTATAACAATGAAATTCAATAGGTTAATTTCAGACTATAAAAAAATAAATAATTATAATCAGTTAAAATTGATAAATATAATATTGTCTTAAATACTTATTTTTTTATTAATAAATTATTTAAAATACGTATAATGTGTCATTATACAGCCATGATAAATCATTTATAAACCTATTTTGGACAGAAGTGTGAGATTTTATAAAGATTAAAGAAAATATCTAACTTAAGTTAAAAGAAATAATAATTAATCGTATAGGTATTGAATAAAATGTTATTTATTGTTTATATATAATGCATTTTGTACAACAATAATATGAAAACACTGTATATACATTATACAGTAAATAATATTATGTAATTTTATTTTTAAGTTGAAAGATGCAATTTTTTGTTTGTTGTGTTCACAATTTATAATATTTTAAGTACAATAATATTCGACTAATTGAATTAAACACATCTCCTGACCTAACTGCAGTGACGTCAAATCAATCAAATATAATATTCGTACGCCATTATATATGTTAATCGCACATTTTACGTTTATACTCGTATTATTAATAATTAATAATTATTATCATTGCTCAGTAATTTTACATCCAGCAGAAAATCCGAGTACCTACTTAGATATTGTAAAGTATTAAATACTATTGGAATATTAGGTAAACGTCTCGAACAGATATAAAAGCCTAATACCTACGTATTTAACATTTTAGTTTAAATAAATCAATTTTGGTCAATTATATAGTGATTTGAAAATAATTTTTCAAGAGCTTTTTAATGAAACTTTTACCATTATAATAGCTACTAATAATTGTCTATCTTAGGAACAATATTTTGAGGTGATAAGATGTAAGTACTTAAATACTTTTAATTTTTTAACATCTTATTAGCCAGTTACAACATTTACAAGCTCGCAATGACTTATGTATATAATTAAATAGCTATATTTAAAGTCCACTATTAATATATCTACACCAAATGATTCAAATGTATTTAATCTATGACTATATTAATACTCACACTTATTTGATTTTGAAAGAAGTATAGGGAGATCTCTATCATATATTCTGAGGGAGGTTCTGTTGACTTATTATAATTTTCCTAGATCTCAGCATCGTTTTATAGGGGGTTTTAAATAGGCAATTTAAAATACTTTTTGAACATAATATTAATATAAAAATTTTTTTATAAAAAATGTTCCGACTCTGGCCAAATAACCGTTTTTAATTTCCGGAATCTGGCGATAAATATTCCGGTACCATTAGTATGTTTTAGAATTTATATAAGTTTCGCCCGATTATTTTTTGGATTAACACGGACTTTCGGGAGAATTAGTCTAGGACCTAGGTAAGGTCTATTTAAAATAAATATGGAAAAAATGACCATACATAAAAATAATTACATATAAAACCATGTTTTTGGGTGACTCCAAAATATGTACATCGTATT
Source organism: Melanaphis sacchari (assembly GCF_002803265.2). Classification (NCBI taxonomy): domain Eukaryota; kingdom Metazoa; phylum Arthropoda; class Insecta; order Hemiptera; family Aphididae; genus Melanaphis; species Melanaphis sacchari. Next base: position 1,597,785 of record NW_020271162.1, on the reverse strand, counting down.
TTTACTGAATTTAGTTTTTGACATTTGAATACAAATAAGACAAAAAAGATTTAATTTTCTTTTAATGAAATATAGTATAAACAAATAAACAAAACAGGATTTAATAAAACTGAATAAAACAAATGATAAAATGTGTATGTATATTTACCTATTTCTGTCCATACACACATACACATTTTTGTAAAACGTAAAATAATATTAAATAATAAATTACTACATTTTTAAAAACACATGGAATAAAGCTTATAGGTTTTTAAATATTAAATATTAATGAAGATTGCTACTATTCAAAAAAACTTTTTTTTAGGTTATTTTTAAGTTAGGTCATTTTTCCTCTAATCATTTTTGTACTTGAAATATTTTAGTATAATATGATCATTTTTAATGTAGATGTAAATTCTAAACATCAATATTTATGCAATCGCATGATTAATTTTAACATGTAAGCTAAGTTATGAGCATTGAGCCGATAAACCATCCTGTATGGCTGTGTATATATGTACAAAAAGAATCTCTATTTCGTAATTATTTTGAAAACGAATCCGAAAAAAAGAAAAAAAGTTGTACTAAACCTTTAACATCTTATGAAATATTCGTAGGTTATATAATGCAACAAAGGAAAATTAATAAATACATTTTTGTCAAATAAAACAAGATTTATTTGATTTTTTTTCAACACCAAACAACATATAATATATATAAAGCTGGTAATTGGATATAATATATAGTCAATCAGAAGCACACCAAAACGTACAATATATTTTTTGAATATAACAATATATTACGTGTAAGTATATGAATATACTTATTGCGTAGTATTTTGTATGAAACCGTTTAATCGAAAAACGAAAACAAAAATAGTTATCATATGATACGTAAACGTAGACTTGAAATCACAAATATAACACGATGAAATGTCAAGATATGTGTACAAAATTTTTGTCTAACGTACTCATAAAATATTTGGATGGTATATAAATGTTATTATTTTATAATAGTTGCATTTAAATATTCAGCCGATTTAATAAAATATACATAAAAAAAAAAAATTACAAGTCCTTAACAATTATGAGTATACTAACATATTTTTATATATACTTATAGAAAGTATAATATAATGTACAAGAATATCAGTGTATCGAGAATATATTTTTTGACAAAAAAAAAAAAAAGGAAAACAATTACATCACATTGGAACGGTAAAATTTTAAAGGAGTCGATAACGAATATCAATCTTTTGGTTGTAAAAACCACACTTGAATTATTATACGCATTCGTCATATTTAATAGTATACCTACCAGTTATGATTATTCAATAACATAATTACCTACTGCATCAGTGGCGACCGCCCAAACGACCTCAAAATATTATGTACTGACTGTATATTATCATCGTTATCGAGTCATAAACAATCGCGGAAAAAACAATTACCTATACTATATAATGTTAAATTTATAACGTCATTTTCGAAATATACTCTAGTAAAAAAGAAATAAACGAAAAATGATGTTGGTGCTTTCGTATTTGTGGGTCTGCCGGCTGCGAAGGCCCAAAATATTACTTTTGCAATTTTATTCGAATTTGAGTTTACTAAGCTGTAATGTAGGTGGAATGACGCAGGATACGCCTACCCGGATTTCTATAAGGAAATTTCAACTAACGATTAATAATGTTATTTTATGGACAATTGAGTCAAAAAATGTATTTTATTATGTTTTTTACGCTACAAGACGTAATTAATACTGGATAGTTAAAAAGATTATATTTGATTGACCATCGAGCATTAAGTTTCGGAACTGAATAATTACCATGTACGATGAATGATGACGTTATTAGATGTAATATTATCATTGTTGTCTGCGGGGAATCGAATATGTTAAAAGAAAGTTGTTACCGACTGCGACAGTTCGTATTATTTTTTTGATACCACACAAATATATGTCGTATATGAGGCACATAAATAATGAGTACATGGGCTGGGTACCTCTATTATATTTTGTGTAGTTTCTGTTTATGCTTTTAAAATCGATAACTTATAATAGGTAGCTTAAATATATAAATATGATATTATAAACATATAGTAATAAAAGCATTTAAATAATGATAATAATAATAATAATAATATATAACTTAATATATAAGCCAAAATCCATCGATTACGATTAAACACAGCTTACAGTAACTAACCCGTTTGAGCGCCATGATGTGACGTTAAAAGTTCCAACACACTTTAATATAATCTTAATAATATTCTGTAGTAAAAATACAAATTAACACTTAATAAGTAGGTTTTCATAGAGCCTATTCATGAGTAGGAAAAAAAAACAACACATTATAAATGCAATTATAGCATATAACATCGAAAACATAATTTTTATAAGTATTATAGAAGACATTTTTCAATCATTATTACTATTTGTTATAAATATAATTTTTTGATAGCCAATAACACATATAATTATAATTTATACCTTCGACGGGTTGACAAAAACAATGCGATGAATACTAAAAACTCATGAAATCATTCAACATGCGCTTATAAATTGTAACATAATATGTGTTATGTGTATATTTGTACGGCAAGTGCCGAATGTCCGAATGATTGATCTGGACGAGCGACGGTTACTGTCAAACATTTTGTGGTATAATATAGTTTTTAAAGTATTCATGTGCTTTTTTTTGCCGCGATCTGATCGTGAAAAGTGATAAATATTGTTCGAATGTACAACGGTGCCAAACGTGGCAAATATTTTCCTAATAATTATAATCAGATAATACTATAATGTAAAGGCATAATATAAATATATTGTTTATCACATCGGATATAGCGTTAGTCGTGGAAGTTTTAAGTGTTAATAAGATTATTGTAATGCAATATTGTCACGTAAATTATTCCCTGCTTAAAACAACATTGAAGATCGAGAGACCACTGTGCCGAAATAAGACGTTAATGTAGGTTTTATTAGGTAATTAAAGTTAGTGTATGGGGCATATAGCTAGATTGCAAATTTAAACATTTTTATTTTTATTTTTATCTATGTATTCATCTAATTGGTTTCAGTTCGCGTTAATAGTTATTCGACGAGAGAGAACACATGGCTTAATTTTCAAATAAAAAACGATTGATTAATTTGTATTCTTTCGTTTAATGCTATAGTGCAGTTAGTGACAACGCGTAATATTTTGCACGACAAAAAGGAAAAATTAAGTAGCGCGTATACTATTCTATTATAATATATTATATAATAACTGTGCTTTAAACATTTATATTTAATATCAACCGTCAAAACAGGGTATTTATTTATATGTATACAACATCAACACACAAATTAATTTTTCAATTTTTTCAAAAAAATTTACCGGTTTAACAGATATACCGACTACGATTTAATGATGGTAATAATTATAATGGTTTGAGACTGCAACATAGGCTGGTAAAATCGTTCGCCAAATCGAATAAATTGTGATTCAAACTGATAATGAAATAACTCAATCGGTTATTTTATCCTAAGAAGTCGAAGATACAACAAGATGTATTAAGTGGGCATTATATATGTGTTATGAGAGGTCAGATTATGATATAACAGGTTTAGCGTACGGATTACCTCGTGACAACTAGTCAATGCGGTATAAAATGAATTGTAGGTACTTAAGGAATCCGCGATTTCCGGATATTAATATTCAAAAATTTAGCCCGAGAACAATTAATGTCGTGTATACGTAAAACGAAACGCGCCCGATCTATGAGCGAGATATAATAATCTAAAACTCAACATAACACACAAATTAAACCTAAAACCTATGTAGAGGATTACAAACTAATGTCATTAGTTGCTCAAACACTATATTATGATAAAATTGTGTGTAATGTCTGTGTGCGTATACGTTGTGTATGTGATAGGCGTGTTTAATGTTTATTTCACACGTTAACAAAGTAATAAATTAAAATATTACATTATAAATAATCGACATGCAAAAATAACGTAGATTGTCGTATCTAATTAATGCGTGCGATTTTATAATGAGATGACTGTAGTAAAGAAACAACAAAGTAAACAGAAATGAAAAACGATGCCCTTGTAGGTATTAATGAGAATGATTTTCTATTTGGAAAAGTAGTATGACATGCTATGTGTTTGTGGTTTGCGGAAAAAATAAAATGTATGAGATAATAAAAAAAAAAATTTACAAAAGTAGTAACGTACAAAAAAATGAATATATTGTTATAATCGATATTTCTTGTATAAATTGTACTGTATCTTGTTTGCTTTTTTTGTATTTTTTCCAAATGACATAATATATCGTTCTAATAATGAATATTACTAAAATATGATGTTAACAAAATCAAAGATAGAAAATAATAATACAATAAAAATAATAATAATAATAACTTAAAGTTCTAGGTACGAGAAGTTATATTATCACAATTAAATTAAACAAAGAAAACAAATATATAATTTAATGAAAAAAAACCCCTTTTTGCAGTGCTTTCGAGAGCATCAAAATAAAATTATGATGTTTTATAATGTAATATAAATATATAATATGTATATATTATTAATTTTTATTAATTTGTATACTATATGAAAAATAGTAATTTTAAAACGGGCTAAAATAAAATGTCGTTTATGGATTATTTACAAAATAATATGTGTGATAACAATGAGAGAAAATAATAATAGTCAAAATAAAATAATAATAAATTATCAAAGGCAAAAATAATAATCAAATATACGTCTACTGCTCTTGCTCCTGTTGTTTTTCCGGTTCTGTTGATTCCTGTTGTTCTCGTGGTTCTTCCAAATTTTCGTGCAACAATACAGAAATCGAGTCCTTGACCGCATGGAACATGATGTTCTTGATCTGCAGTTTGTCCTCATGGTTGCTGTGGTTGCTGGACAGGTCACGGAATTCGTTCATCAATCGGAAACACTGGGACACGTTTTCAGGCGACACGAAGTCGCCGGCCACCTTGATACAGCTATGTAGATTTCTTACCTGTGAATGACACATGAGCATACGTTTAATGTCGAGCAATGCGAAAAATGATAATGAATATTATATCGGGTCAGTGAATAAACGACGAAGAATATGACGTTTTCGTAAATATTGTATCCAAATTATGGAAGGTATATATTTAACAATGACAATACGTAAATATATCATATAATAATTGATTAGACTAGAATAATTATTTTATCGTTGTATAGGTACCTGATGCGGGGCTCCGGCAGGGATGAAGATAGCGTCGCCGAGACACTGTACCACTGCATAACCCTGGACACCATATTCGGTATACAACCGCGCCCTGAGATCTGCGTCCAAGTATGAGGATTGGTCGTGAATGGGATCGTGGTTGGGTTCCAGTGGTTCACCACGTTCAGCACTCACTTTGTTCAACAAATCGCGTATCGAGTCTGCGTCTTTGGCGTGATAAATGTGCCACACTGCGCCTGGCAACTCTTTAGTCTCGCGGGCCCGTCTTCTACTTGCCATGTCGCAGCCAGCTTCATCGACTGCCCGATACGCTTCTGTAACATCCATTATAAAGACAAATGAATTAATTTATCAAAAATACACAGGACTGTAGGCGTGTAAGACAAAACTAAAAAAAACATATTCATAAAATAAACCGATTAAATAAACTAAATAATATTATAGATTAATAATTAAAATCTACTATTATAAATTGTATAAAAAACAATTAGTATAAAAGTGAACGCAAAAGAAAACGAAAATAATAACATAAAAGATAAAAATGAATTGAAGCAAAATACATGTTTAATATATGTTCTTAGAAAATAGCACATCGCACAATTAGGCATTAGCGATTATAAAATAGAAAAATCGGCCAACTAGACAAGTAAACAATTTTTTTAAATCTTAAATTATACGATGGCTGAAATATAATTATCATATTACAGTAATGAATGGATAAAGAAATTTTTCTTTGTTGGGAAAAACATATCATAAAATAAATATGTTTTTTGATTATAAAGAAGCAATTATAATATTATAGCTACAAGATATATTCGTCACAATCGTAACTGTAATACAACATATCTACGTCACCATATCCACTGATAAAATCATAATAATTGTGATAAAAGAGACGTTTTACGAATTTCAGATAGACTCCAAGCTAAAAGATATATAATATACATAATATCATAAAATTCGTTGAAAATGATTTAATACAAGTATGATTTTTGATTAAGTTCAAAGTAATTCAAAATTAATTATTATTTATCGCAGCAAGACAGAAAAAATATATAAGGTAAATAGAAAATACTGATTCGCTTTTGTACATTAGTACTATTGCTCAAATTACTTACCCTTTACATGCCATTCGTGATCAGCTTCGTCGTCTTGGTTTCCATTCTTGTGGGAAATAGCCACATACACCATTACATTAACTGCATCCGACACGTCCAAATGTAAATTGGTTGTACTTATCAACCGTTTGCCGGAATCGCGATTTCCGACATTACCATAAGCCGAGTACATTTTTGGTCCAAGATCTGGTCGTACAAAACATGCCGGTAATCTAGCAGCTAAATTAAGTTTACCGTCGCGTAGAGTATAATCTTTTAACGGCAACACCCTCATTAGATCATCAAATCTGTATCGGAAAAGGCTAAATACATTAAATTCGTTTTACTGTTCAAGAAATTATAATAATAACTGAAAATAAATTGAATGTTATCAAAGAAATTAGTTACCTTTCCGGTAAAGTGTCCGAAAAATCAGAACCAACTGGCCAGTCTTTTAGTTTCAACAACATTTGTTTACCATCCACACTCTTCAGTCTCTTGCTTTCGTCCTCGAAACCGTCCCAAAATTGTTTCATAGTCTTGCCCTCGATAAGCATGCCAGTCGCGCAGTCTATCAGGTCGTTAGTGAATTCACCGAAGTCGCGACTAAATGAATTAGGACTCCAAAGTGCTGGATTTAATCTTTGACCTACGTCACTGACCATCACCGGCTGACCCCTTTTCCATTGTTCCTGCAAAAACACCCAACAATTGCCGTTAAAAATATGTAAGTATTTGATTCAGTTATATAATTTCACACGTCAAGTAAATATAACACTAATTTAATAAGATATAAGAGCCATCAATAAAAAAATGTATTAGATGCGAAGATCCTAATTATATATTTTAATAAGTATATACAAATTGTTATTTTTATAAATATATATGAATAACTGGATAAGAATTTACTTGAAATATGTCGTAGTTGGTTGGATCCTCAGGATCTAAAAGTCTCAATAATTTTCCGTCACATAACCACGTATGAGGATTGTTCGGGAAAAATTCTCGGCTCTCTGCCAATGTCATTACACGTGGTGGAAGCGGTTCACGTGGAATAGTTCTCAGATATTTATTTTTCTTTCGGACAAAGTGTTTTAAGCCCTCTCTTTTACCGGGATCAGATTGAACACTCACTGGTCTACCATTTGAGCTCTGCGAAATAAAAAATAAAATAAATAAGTAATTTAACTATAGTTTATTTTGTATATGTTTATTTTACCCCGGCAATTTGTGGTTCGATGTTAATAGTATTTTGGGAATGGCCATTATTCTTAGATCCTTCGGTAATATTGTTCGACGAGCTTTCAGCCGGACTATTTAACGAGTTCTCAGTAGCGCCATTTGTCGAGTTCTCGGCCGGAGTAGTTTTAGAATTCTCAGCTATTTTGATTTTTGAGTTATTTTCAGATTCGTTTTTCAAGTTCTTGGAAGAACTGGTTTCAGAACTTTCAGCAAGACTTTGTTGAAAATTATTGGCATTTGAAGTACTTGCTTGTGGTATCAAAGGCTCATCATCATCGTCGTCATCAGTACTGACGTTATCCTTAAAACATTGGTAATTAAATGAATAAATATAAAACCATTTTGACGAATATACCAAATTCAATATTTTATATATTTTTAATTTTTAAGAATTTAATTTTTACGAGTGATCAGAGATAAATAATAATAAAGCAACCAGGTAAGCAACTGCTTAACAGTATTTTAATAACTAGGTATGATTGTTAAGTATATTGAAAAAATTAAATATATTTAGAGGCAGAAATAATAAAACACGAAACTGAATCGAATGAATAATAAGCATTTTAAAAATAAATTGTGATTTAAGTCTAAAATACATTTATTTTTATTATTTATATAATAAAATAAAATTAATAAAAGGCCAGACAAGATTTAGAGACCAAATTTTGTTACTCATCTTACTACGCCTATTTTAACACAAGATAACTAATACAATAAATTATTATGATAAATATCATAAGCTTTGATTTACCTAGTAACTGTAGCACTATTTACATGTTAAAGTGTTTAAAAAAATTATGGATTATTTAAAATATTGTAACAATTATTGAATTGAGTAGATTATTAAATAAAATTGTAAAAGTATAAATGTAATTAAAATATATAAATAAATTTAACATCAACTAAAAAAAAAAAATGTCGTTCAATTTATATCGAAATAAATATTTACCTGTAGCTCAGGGAAAGGATGTCCTGGACAACCACATTCGATGGCAATATTCCACAAAGTACTGACTCTATGCAAATCTGAGAATACAACATCCATGGAGTCACTGGCTACGATTTGTGTAAGCATGAGCCGTTCAACGTCGTGATTATGTTTACTGTTACAAGTCATCCACGTGAATGTGTCCCTTTCTCGTAGATCCTTCTTAGTCATAGTCGCGGCATTTGGCGACTTAGATGAGCCATTGAGACGCGCCTACACAACAACCGTATTATAATTGTTTTAATTACAAGAAAACAATACTATTACGCGAAAAAAATATTTAAAATCAAACTTGGACTTCGTAAATATGTGATTCTCGATTTAACATATAGTATATATTATACATATAAGCAAAGAGAACACGTACATAATAATTTTCTTAGTGGAAAGTATGAGTTATTACGAATATACTATTGAAAATAAAAATAATTTGATATTTAAGGTATATAATTAATTTTATAGGTAACCAAAGTAAGGTTTTATTATTATAATATGAATTATTAAATTAATCGTGGTTATTTTAGTTTTTAATCGCGATTGTGTTTACAATTTTTAAATTGTATTCACTCATATTTATACAAATATATTAAATACATTCATGCACACATATTAAGAGATACAAATATATCATAATTTCTAAAAATATATTTTTTTGCATAATTTAATTTATTGGTGTATAGTTATATTATTCTCAGTTTGTTAAATCTTTTATAAAGAATAGTATCAAAAATAAAAATTAAAAACCGTATGCGTTTTGAGTTTAACGATTATATTTATATTTCATAAAAAAAAAATCATACCTTAACACAATCAATGCAAACTCCAAAACCACATTTTGCGCATGCCCAGTGGTAGTTAAAAATAGTTGTAAGACAAACGTCACACATTTCTCTTACACCATTCGCTGCTTTTTTCCATGCAATAGGTTTGCCTGTAAAACAAATAAAAAACAATTTATTGATTCACTTTAATTACGTTAAATTAATTACCTTGGAAATATGGTGAGAGAGTAAGAGCTTTATTTTCTTCTTTTACTAAATAGCAAAATTGACGACCAGCTTCAACTAACACTTTTTTTGCAACTTCGACATCTAACGAACTTGGTGGACATTTCGGGTTAGGTAGCCAAAGGTTCGCATCGTCCTAAGATTAATGTTTATTTAACAAGTTAGGTTTTTTAAATTTTATCATAATAAGCCCAAACTTACTTCAGTTATATCCAAGAAAGGATCAGGGAACCCAGCATTCATAAATTGTCCAGTTTTATTTGTGAACAGCCGACGAAATGCGTAGAACCGGCAAAATATATTATCAATTTCATCTTGTGTCATAACATCATTTTTCTTATTGTTTATAAATATACGGCATTCTCTACATTTATGTATTTTTGGCCCAGCATTTAAACATGGGCCCGATTGAAAAAACCGCACTTCACCGTCATTATTTTTTCCTTTTTTTAATGGTATACTTACAACAACCTTGGGTTTTCTACCTCTTTTTTTAGGAATCTTAATGGGTGGAACTTTCTTTTCTACTATTTCCAAAGGTTTGGCATTGTCTGTTGTGCTTTTATTTTCTGAAGTTGTTACGGGATTTGAAATTTTTCTTTTTTTGCACTTTTTGTTCCCATTACCCGATGTCGACGGTTCGGTATGTGAACTACTCGTGCATGGCAAAATTACAGGAGGCGATGTCACCTCAGTATTATCATCTGATGAGCTTTTAGAATTTTTTCTTTTTTTAGTAATTTCACACTGTAAAACTGGAGGAGTATCATCTATTTGAGAGAAAGAATGGGATGGAGTTTGGTCGATATTAACGCCTGCTTCTTTTAAATCTTCTGCCCATACATGGCGTTGTAACCAGGCTTTCTTTAACTTGTGATGATGAGTTTTAATTCCGCTTGACATTTCAGTATAAGTAGCAGGCATTAGAACCGGGGGAGGTGTAGATGGAGAAGAATCGTAGGTAGTTGTGTTAGTTATTGGGATATTTGAAGAGGTTGACACCAAGCTTGCTGTTGTAGCAATAGCTGACGATTTGGCTGTCAAACTCGTAACCGAGACTGATGCAGGAGTAATAGTTGAAATCTCCATTGAAGCTGTGGACGGAATGATTTCTAAATTAGAAGTTGAAATAGTCTTTGAATCAATCATTACAACAGTAGACGGAATAGAAGCTGGGACTTTTGTCAAATTATCTGTTGAAATGGTTATTAATTTATTTGATGAAAGTGTCGTCGATAAGATCGCTGAATTGGTAGTCAAATCGCTTGTTGATGTCATCAGTGATGAGTTAACATTATCATTTTTAGGCAAATACTTTTCTAAATAGTTTTGTTTTTTAGATTTAATACAAACATTTATATCAAGTGTGTTTGTGGTATCTTGAGAATCTGATTTAGCATTTTTGTAGTTAGCATTTAAATGTAAAGGAACATCAGTTTCAGGTGTAATTTTTTTATAAATCATAACTAGATCTAATGCTTCCGTTTGGAGATCGTCTACTGGTACTGCAACAGGTACAAATTTTGGTAGGGCACTAGACATCATTGCATTTAAATGTGCTGGAGGAGGCATGTCCAAATCCCTTTGAGCTTTATCAGTTGAAGGTGGATACAAAGCGTAACGACCATGAGTATTTAACAGTGGCCCAGGATGATGTGGTTCTGGAGAAGAGTTGTGACCTTTTGATTGACTAGTATTGACCAGAGATGATAATGGCCTGGAATAATGCATTGATTTGGCTTGTTTTGGTTCTTTATTAGTTTCTAATTTTACAGCAGGGACTGTGAGAATAGTAGGAGCACGATTATATGAATAAGCTTCTGGTACAGGTATCGATGAGTTTTTGTACGAAGACTCATTTCTAACTATCACTGATGAATTAGAAGGAGGTACATACACATGATTTGCATTCATGTAAGGAGCATATGAGATCATATTATTATGGTTTCCACCTTCGCTGGCATTGGTTAATGCATTTTCATGATCGGAATTCGATTTAGGAACAGTCCGGTTTCTGTAATGAGCTTGTTGCTATAAACATACATATAATAAAAAAAGTTGTTATGTAAGAAAACTAATTTCCAAAAATGTAATCAATTAATTTATTTATGTTTTGTATATATTAAACGAAAACTATACATGATATATATTATTCTTAATAGGAAAACATTGCTTTCAAATTATAAATAGTATAAAATATATATTCCATACCGTATACACAGGTATATATTGTAGATACATAATTAAATATAAAATATTTGTGAGATGAAGACAGCATAATATGGACGTAGTGTGCTATTAAGTGTTAAGAATTTAAAATCCATGGATAAATTATAAAAATTTCAATCATTAAGTGTACCTTTATTGAATGTACATATCTATAGTAATTTAATGTAGAGAACTACTTCACTACTTAGAATCATCAAGGATTCATTTCTACTTGATATCTATTGCATTTTATATTATATGTATATATATTTAATAGTATCGAAAAATAATTGACGATTTAAATTATACTCAAATATTTTGAACCCAACAAAAATATAAATGATTTTAGAAAACACTTTTTGAGCAGGTAAAAAAAAATTTTTTTTTAAATGGTTTCATATAGTCTCTCTGTAAATTTATATTATTTATACTTTAAATAGATTAATTATTATCGAAAATTTACAAGAATAAAAAAAAAATTAATACTAAGTAATTTTCACAACAATTCAAAAAACTGAAAAAAGGTCAATTTTTTAATTAACCTTTAAAAACAAATTTACAACTTGTGGGATCAAATATTCTTTGTTCTGACATACTATAAAATGTTAATAGAAAATAGCAGTTAAATATATTGAAATGTATAAAATACAATATATATTCCGTGTCCTGCAAAATGTTTGTAATATTAAAACTATCATGATTCATGAGACATTTTTATACACAAAAAATTGATTTAGTAATGTTAATATTAATTTTTCAATTTTTTTTTTTGTTGGAAATGTTTGTGATTATACACGTAATACAGTATTTAAGACGTAAGCCTGAGATTTTTAGTATACTATAATATTACATCATTATTTATAATTTATAAGTATATATATTTGAAACTCTTAATTCTAATTAATATATTTTATTATTTATTCTTAAGCTTATACGGAAATAGTTATTAATTAATATAATTATCTTTTAAAAGTAATTAAAATTTAAAAAATCACTAACATTGAAACTAATTTATAGATCTTCTCAAAATTATTTTTTTTTAATTAGGTCTTAGGTTGTCATTAGTTTTTACGAAAATCTTTAACTGATAAAAAATTGTATTTCATTATAATTATTTTTTAACTGCAAAATATATTTTTAAATATTCGTTAACATAAATATATTTAAGATTATACTTACGGTTGAAGGTCTAGAAGATGAAGGATCAACCATTGTTGATCTAGGAGATGCATATTTGTTTTTCTTTTCTTTCCAATCGTCGATTCCTCGATGATTGGCCGTTTGATTTGCGCCATTTAGAGATGGATGTCTTTGCTTAGATGTATCTTGAGTCTTGGATCCTTGACTTGGGTACACATTTTTCGGCGGGGAAGGTAAATTTGATATCCAATTGGTTCTCTAATAAAAACAATATTTAAATAATATATAATGTTATATTTTATACAAAAAACTTTTTTCAAATAAAATTTATATACATTCATTGTTTAGATACAATAAAAGTTGGGTGATTGGATTTAAGTTGAGTATATATTTATTTAATAAGTTTGATTGATTTAAAAAGACTATAATACAATTATCCGTAAGCAAATATTGAGAACCATCCTAGCAAACATTTAAGTATATAATATTTAATTTAAACGAATCAAATCTACGATAAATTTATAGTCTATAGAGTTGATTGGGTACTAGGGTAATATTTTTATGAATGCATGTTCAAATACAATGCATATTGCTGTAAGTAAAGCAAACGTTTCGCGTTATTTTATTTAATAATAATATTTACAGAAACATATACACATAAGTATACACAATAAGATTTTATTATTTCTTTTTTTGACTCTGCTCATATTTATGTTTATTTCCAAAATCGTTGTAGCCAATTATAAAGGTACGCTATTATTAAGGTATTATTTTTTTTTATTACCTATAATTTATAACCTACAATAAAAATAAAAATAAATAATGACGAGTGTATAATATTTAATTTCATACTCTATACGACATAAATTATTGAGTAAAGATTAAAAGATATAAATTGTTTTAAGACAATCTAGTTAGTTTAATACGTTCTCTTGCAAAGATAAACCAATTATCTAATACAAATAAAATAAAATACAATAAATACTTTGTTATTATAAAGAATATCAACTGCAGACTGTAGTGTTTTTTAAGCTGTGTATTAATCACACTATTTTTTCACGATAAATAATAGATGGAATATGTATAGTTAATAACAAGACTTTAAAATTGTTTCAGGATATTTATTAATTTTATCGGTAACAAAAGAAAAAAATTGTTACTTAAATATATTGTTAACCGTAAAAACTTATGTCAGAAATAATCTCGGTTCTGTATTAAATATTTATACACAAAGTCCTTTGAAATATAAAGTTTCACGAGTTTTATATTTCAGATTGGGAATGTAAAACTTTTTTTAAATAATATTATTGCAGTTTCATCAACAAAAAACTTAATACAATTTGGATTTTAGTATTATATTTCAGGTTTTACAATGACGTGTTGCATATTTATTAAGTAAAATTAGGGTATTTCAGGAGATACATAATATAATAATATAAAACTTTTAACATTTAGAAATTTGACACAATTGGTGGTACTCCAGTTACTATTTAGCACGGGTGCTTTTTGTATTTTATAATACTATTTGTAAAAGCTTTATAAAAACTGAAAAAGTTACAGCAATACCATTTATTACAAAAAAATATTTTTATTTTAGATTAATATACCTAAATAGTTATAAAGTAATTCTTCACATTAAAGACAATAATCGTTTAATGAATTCGGAGATAAAGGTTCTTAAAATGTCTACTATTTTTTATTTGTATAATAAAGGTTTATTTTATTTTTATAACAATTTCAACCTCATAAATATTGATAAAATATGTTTATACAATACATATATTTTAAAACAAAAGATTTATCTGTAGTGATATTATATCAATTTTTGCTACGTATAATTATTTGTGTAATGCACTAAATGCACTAATGGATATAAAATTTGTAACGTAATGCTAGGTCGATCGTATATTCGTATCCCAAACGTCTTAAAAGTATTTTAACCTTAGTAGTTTTTATAAGTGTTTTAAGTTGAAATACAATAAATAATCAGGATAATTATTTTCTTTCATAACGTTATGTTGATTAAATTTGTTGAAACTACCATAAAAGCTCGCTTCAGATGCGTATAATGGTATTAGATATTAATATAATATATTAGCATGTTACAAAAACGATCATATATCAAACACTAATTTAACTAGAATAATAGAAAAATATGGTATTTGAAAAATAATGTAAAAACTTTTTTTAAATTTATATTAAAAAAAATTAATTTTAAAAGACATAAAGGTTTGTACGAACAAACGTATGAAATGTATATAATAAATTTACAGCTTATACTAGTATGTTATAAATCATGAGTATTATGACATTTGAACGATTAAGTTTAGATTTTATTTTTTTTTTAAACGTGAGCATTTGGTAAAACAACGAGTATTTAAGAGGACACTATACCTACATGTGTATTTTCGTCTTACATAAGTAAAACATAGCATATTTTTGATAAACAGTTGCAAGTTTTGTATAGTAATCATTAATAATAAAGTGAATAGACCTATTATTAAACTTAAAATTAAGAACATTATCTGTGTATTGTAATGGAGTTTTTACGATATTTAAAATTTAAAGCGAGTTATAAGAAATTTAAATTATAATATTTTATACAAGCACTTTTAATTTGCTTAAAATATAAAATGTAAAAAAACCCCAAAAGAAAATACAAACAATATTCTTACCTTTAATTTTGATAATAAATCAAATCACTCTATTATTAAAAGTTATTGAAGAAAAATTGGAACTGTTAAACACAAAAGTGCTATATTTTTTTATATTAGTACCTCTTAAATACAAACCAACACATAAAATAAATATATATATAATATATATTTGTTTTAACTTTTTATATTCATAATTTATACTATCCAGCTTAAAACCGTTTGTGATGGTCCATGACGCACTTTATTTTCCTTATAAAAGTTTGAACAATCAACATTTTTTTATTAGCAAAAATTGTTTGTACGTTAGTATTTTTCCATATATTTTCATGATTATATTTTTATAGTATTTATTAAGATACTGTGCACTGGTGGATAAAAAGTATAATTTAATATTTTATTGCTATTGTTTAATTTTACACAAGTCTGAAGAAAATCAAAAAATAAAGAAATAATAGAAAATATAGATATAGGTTTTCGCAATTTTAACAAAACTTTTTCATAATATTAGTCTGAAGAATAATCTTCAGAGAATTAATAAAGTGTTGTGAAAATATGAGTATAACAATAAACCTAACTGTAAAGAAATTATGTATAAAAAAAAAAATAACTGAAAAATGATTAATCGAAAACTCTTACTCTTTGTTGCTGAGCAAGTTTCAAACTCTCCTCGAAATGCTGATGGACAGCTGCCTCGGCTTGTTGCTTTTCGGTATGTTCGCGATTGCCTCTCTGGTGACGGTTTATCATCCGTTCGATTTCCACCTGCCCATATTCGTTATTTGAACCATTTTCGATGGGCACACCTCCACTCCTGCTTTTGCCACCGCCAGCAGAGCCTGGCACGTACTGCGGTTGTTTAGCTCTTTTCATTTCTTTGTAAACGTCCTTTTCCGCATTTCCTCTGCGACAAAAAGGAAAAAAACGATATATGATAGACAACACAATATACTCGTACAGACAAGCTCGTTATATGAAAATCGGAGCAGGTTATAGCATGTTTTTTTTATGTCGTATGTACGATATACTTTATTTGATATAGTGTACAGACGACAATTATTATACCTGACAACTATACAGCGAGATATTATAATATATTTCATATATTTGTCATGTGTACATTTCAGTGTTTACAAACTTCTTTTCGTAAACAGATTCACGTTCTTCAACTTTACAAAATAAACTCGATCAACCCGTCGTTGTAAATTGCTTTATTTCATGCTCGAGTTATAAGTTCATACGTATTTTATTTCAGATTCATGAGCGGAATAATAAATTTATTGATTTTACAATCACGTGTATTTTTTTAGTTTTATTTCTATAAATCTCTCAATGATCAAAAAGCTTGAAAATGTAATCTAAAATCTCTCATATAAATTGTTCTTGTAATTATGTAAAAATATTTAAAAATACATAGACACAATTTATTTTTAAAAACATATGAAATTTGAATTTTGATAAAATTCTTTAAAATCACGAAAGCTTGCAAAAAATAAATTAAATAATCTCTAATAATTATTAAATGTTGTATTATTATGACTAAGGCTTAAAAAATAATACAGAATTCCTCATAAATAGTCCTTACTGAAACCAAAAAAAATGTATAAGCGCATTTAAATTTTAAATTAAAATGAAATTAAGTAACTTAATTTACAAGAAACTATATGTTCATTATTTTTTTATAATTCACCAACATCGTGGAAACTTAATACTTATTCTTCTATTATAATTTAGACCTCGGTACAAAATTATTATTATGGCATACAATTACTGAAAATCTCAAACGACGGTGCCCCTACTGATTATATTATCACAAAACAATGGTAACAATATCATGATTAACATATTAGTCGAAACGTTTTGAAGTAAGTTTTACACCGTTCGCACTCATTAAAAATGTTTTTAAAACAATAGTTTTTCTATTACTCTAATCGTTTTTTTTTTTTTTTTTTTTTTTAAATAAATAGTTTAAAGTAAAAATATTATCTTAACTCAGTAAGTTTTATTTAAATACAATAACAAGTGTCACATACATTGTGAATTTGTAACTTTAAATTCTTTGAATAACTTAATATATTATTAAAAATACAATCTATCCCTACCTTACATATAACTATTTTAATTTAGGAAATTATTAGTAAAATTAAACATTAGTAATAACTAAATTATAATCATTATGCAGGGAATATTTATTTGGTTAAATAACCAATTTAACCTATTAAAAATTGTTATATACAATGTGGTTAAAAAAAAAAAAAAAAAGAAGAAAACTAACCTAATGTAAAATTTAAAAATGTATAAATATGATTATAACATAACGTATTATTTTACTAATTAATAAATAAGTTGATTAGAAAACTGATAAACTAGTATTGTGCTCATATTTGAAACAATATTATTTATTATACACCCGTGTTTTACCTGCTATTTGGTTTGTACTGTTCATTAGGGCGATGTTGGTGGTAATAACTGTTGGCTGCTGTAGAATTATTGTTGGCGTTTGCCACGGCAACGGTTGGTGGTTTCCACAGCATTCCGGCTGCGCCTAGGGCCGGCTGCATCACAGAAGGTGTTGGTGCCTGAGGTGGCATCGGTGGCGGTGGTCCAACAGACGGCGGAGGAAAAGGCTGATATGGCAACATCATCTGTGGCATTTGCGCCGTGTTCGACATGAAAAGGCTCTGGTGCTGAACGCTGTCCACGTGTCTTATGGGACCATTCGGCGACTGGAAAGCACAATATAGCAAGTGAATAGCGGCAAACGAAAACACAATATTATAATATTATTTCAAACGATTGATATGCGGCAGCAATACCTATGTGCACCTTGAAAGATAAGTACGTAATATTCAATTTCATTTTGACGACAGGTTAACGATATAAAATGGCTAATATCTTGACAATTATTATCGTATTTTACTAACGATAGGGCGCACATGGTAACATTAATGTTCAATATACGTGAAATACGTACACGTATTATCATAGATTTTAAAATATACTAAAATACTAAATATTCTAAAATCAATGGTATAATACAAATAAAAACTAAATTAAATTCCAATAGAAATAAATAAAACAAAATTTAGATATTGTGAAAGCTTTTTGAGAGTTAATGTCAGATACACAAAGACAATAAGTTTTTTTTTCTTAAAACAATTAAGATTTCCCAATCAAAGTCGAGGTAGATAAAACTTTGTTTTGTTCACTATTTTACTGTGTGTGTACCCGGAACATAATAATAGCTTGTAAAATCAAACTATAGTGGACAAAGATTATTCTAATATGCAACTATTAATAATTATAATATAATATTATAAATATGTCAATTTCAAACATTAAGTCACCAACCATCGTTCAATGATCGTTGGCCGACGATAAATATTAAATTGATAGCGATAGAATTCTTTTGATTGAGACATGCTCAAGTGTAGAAATACAAATTATAATTATTGTAATGCAAATAGATGCAAATAAAAATGTACGTTATGCAACCCACCTAATGTGTTTAAGTATCTAAAAACCATGCAAAAATAATTATTAATTTAAACACTTTAACAACATATGAATGCATTAATAACAAATCTATGTATATATATTATATATAAAAACGATTGATTCAAAGCTAATCATATTATGTTATTTATAGTAGTTTTGACATTCGCGTAGCAGGTAATAATGTTATCTTGTAATAAAATTGTAATTGTAGCAGGCGATATCTATCAAATTTTATAAATATACCAAATGATTAACTATACATATCTTCTGTATAGGATCACCTTGGTCGATAAAATGGACTTTTACTTTTGATTATTAGTTATCTATTATATATTTATTACATATATAATATACGGGATTTACACCAAATGTGGATAATTCGAGACCCTATTATGATCATTTAGGTACGCGGAATTCCGATAATAATGTTTACCCACGAAGTTCAATATTATTAGTTGCACTGATTGTCCATTACGAAAAACATAATATTTTAATGAATTACAAATTGACGATCTGAATTATTTTTAAAATCCTTATTATCTAATGAAAAACAAATTTTAATAAATGGCGTATGTATTCAAAAAAACTGCTGCACGAATATTGATATTTTTTTAAAAAAGTTTAAATATTTTAGTAAAACGAACATAACGCTTCATATTAATATATTTAAAAAAGGTATATAAATACATTTATATTATATTATACTATCTACAACCAAGGGCGTTTGGGTAATCTTTGAGTTTGATAATGATGTGAATTAAATCCGACATAAACTTTGGACACTATAATCGGGTTGGGATAGAAAGAAGACTATGTGTCTATGCTTATACGCGAATAACATAATATTTCGTATAAACAATTTACTGATAAATCATAAGGTGAAAATAATGAAAGGTTTTAAAATGGTATGTTTCGTTCAATTTTTCAAACCCTACCCATAACACGCTCCCAATAATATAAATACGTCACCTATTTAAATGACACGTAACGCGTAATAATATAATGAATGACTATCATACATCAAAGTAGTCTATGTACACAACACCTATATTCTGAAACGTAATATTGATGGAATAATTATGTTTTAAAATAATATAAACGTGACGTGTGATAAAATGTTGCCCTGTGCGACTGACTGTTAAGTACTATATTATTGTAGAGGGTTGCACTCGGAACCCACACGTTGCGCTGACTTATCACGTCGCTGGCGAGATAGGTACCTAGTTCGTATTTTCATTTATGACCCGACGAGAGTTTATGACAACCCGGCGAGGTATACTCGTATAGTTGTTTATTTTATTACTATAATCATTATCCGTGTATAGGTGCTATTATGTTTTCCACCAAAACAAACATCGATAATAACAAGTTTAAAAAAATATAATATACAATATACCCACTCGGCGCGGTTTATTGTAGCTTGAATATATAATAATAATACAATGTACACTTTTAGGACACTACTTCCCAAAAGTGTCGTCGAATATGTTACTTTTATGAACTCTCAGCGCATGTATAACGTAGGTAGGTACATACTACACAAACTACCAGGTTATATCACATTTTTAAATCATGAGTTTTGATCGAATTTGAGATACATTTTTTTCGTCTATCTAAAAGTCAATTTATATTAAAATAGTTTGAAAAATACGTATTTTTCACAGAGTTGAGTTTAATATTACAGAACTGTATGAACGATAAAAAGAGGAGTGTCGATAAAGAATATTATTTGATATTCTCGAACGAAACTTTTAAAGGAATAACGACTTTTAATAACTATACTTATAAACATATAGACTTTTAAACGCGTATGGACCAAAAGCTAATAACAATATAAAGTATTATTTATTCATTTTATTTTTCTGTTTATAACAAACATAAAGTCAGACGCAAATATTTGAAATCAATAAAAATAAAGGTACTAGGTTTATATAAATAGTAAGCTGTGTAATAATAATAAAAAAAATGCTCATAAAATAAATATTTCATATTCAGATCTGTATAATATTACATACCTATATAATAATCTGCTGACAATCACCTATAATTTATTGAATGGCCAAAGATTTTTGGACTGAAGTCCGATTAATCAGCGTTTATTTCGTTATCTGTTTAGTAGTATTTATACTGTCAGAATGAAAATTATTGAAAAGTAAACAGTTGATTTGACATTGTGGCTCATAAAGCAACCAAATTATATTTAACACAGAAAAAAATCATTTTAATTAAATTGTATTCCATTAAATCGCATTTTATTTATGTGTACATATAAATGTTACATATAAGTTATAGTGCAAACTCTACTTCGGATTAAAACGATGAAATAAAAATGACAAACTGAGACATTTCTGCTTAATAAAAGGAGACTATAAATGCAATATTATATAATATTGGATTTTCGATATTCGGTTTATCACGAAGTAAGAGAATTAAAATCAAACCAGAAGACTAAATTATTATTTATTACTATACAAATAAAATGATATTATTTACAAGTTAGTTATTTTTTTATTTATTTATTTTTTAACATTGGATAATGGTTAACTAAAAGTGATAATAAATTAACAAATATATAATTTAATACGTCTCTATTAATGAAAATAAAAATAGAAATGCCTTATAAAAGCTTAAGGGCTGAGTAATAATTTGCAGCCTATTATTACGCATAGATACCATTAATTAACTTTAACGAGAAGAAATATTAATTTTATACCTTTTGGAGAAAGCTTTGACAAAAATTAAATTATTTTTAAATTTTGCCTTTAAACTAGACATAATTTCCAAAATATTATATTTCAACAATAAAATTCAAATTTAAGTATTTTTTAAACTATGCCTCTTCTCACAAAAACTTATATTTTAATAATTATTTTATTTTTTATTATAAAGGAGGGGCATAATTTCTTGATATTAATTTATTATTAATTTTGAGTATCAAATTATTACTTATTAGTTATTAGAACATAAATTACAACACATTACAATTGATGTACTAATTAATGAATATAATTTACATTTTTACTTTTTATAATGCTCATTATAATAAACCCGCACTTATAAAATAAGATCGAATTTTCCCCAAAAAAAAAAAAATAAATAAAAAATAAGCAATAAATATTAATATTTATTAATTATACTAGAATACATATCTTTTTTGATAAGGTATTTTATAAATTACTTTATTGATGAACAATATCATACAATAGGTCCTACAGTTATAGTTTAAAACAGTGAAGACCAACCTTTTTCTTCGGTTTGTCACTTTGGCAAACGCCAAACTTTGATAATTTTCGACCGGGCTACCAAATATAAAAGTACGAATAATCTAAATCTTAATCTTATACGTTATAATATAATTTAGTTTCACATAATAGGTATATATAATACATAAGGGTATATATTGGACTTGTTTTCTTATCTCTAATAAAAGATATCTTTATTGAAAAGATTACAAATTAAGGTACACATTGTAGGTACACATTGAAAATGTTATTAAAATATTATTTCAAAAGTTTGTAATGAGCCATATATAGAATACCTTCGCAGGCCACGAGTGGCCGCCCGCGGGCCGCGAGTTGGACATCACTGGTTTAAAAGAAGTTTTCTACTCGCAATCACTTGTAGTACAACTTAAACACAAACAACTAATCTCACTCCTAAACTGATAAAAATTTCTTAATTTAAAAACAAACTTTAATAATCTGTAATTAAAAATTATTTTAGAAAACAATAATTATTTGAAATAGGTATCAGATTCATTGCTTTATAACAAAATATTATTCTTTGTATTTTATTATGAACTTTGCAATCAAAAGAAAATATATTTGTTAAACTCACATAATAGATTTATCATTAAAAAAAAATAATATTAATATTAAAATGCATTTATTGATTAATTAAAATCAACAAGACAAATTAAATAGGTAGATAGTAACAAGCAATAGCCATTTACCAAATAAATAAATTAAATAAGCAAATATACAGGGCAATTCAAAATTTATATTACAGCTAAATATCTAAAATGATTAGTAATTAATTTTTTTACAATTTTTGAATTTTGGTGGCCAACTTGAGAAATTCAAATTGGAATCAATACTTTTTTTATAATTATAATGTAAAGATATTTTTGGAGTAGTTCGATACATAAAAAAATCGAAATTTTAACGAGTAATTTAAAAGGAATAAGAATTATTTAAAGCTTAAGTGAGTGGAATAATAGACCAACATATTGCAAGGTATCCCCATCCTACTTTACTCTGCTTATCAAAACTTTAAATACTTATCTCATAAATTATTCATTCAAAATTCGATTTTATGTATCGAAATACTCTGAAAAATATTTTTCTCATTAAAATAGGTTCCCATTTGAATTTCTTAAGTTATCCTTGAACCCCTTTATCAAAAATATTGAAAAGAATATAAAAATTACTAATTGTTTTAGATTTTTTTAATAAAAAAAAAACTTTTGTGTTAAATTGTTTTCTCTATTATAAATACTTAAATAATAAAATGGCTATAACATAAATTTTAAATCACTCTGTATATAAATATATTTATTTTTATAAATAAGTTATTATATATCAAAATAACAGTTGTGAACTAAAACTCAAATACTGGACTTGGGACGTACGATAAACGGAACAGAACTATAAATATTATACAATATATACCTATATATAATATTATTATCGCTTGTAAATAGTTAAAAATAATTTAAGATGCAGTTTCATTATTTATTGACCTACAAATAAAAAAAAAAAAATATATATTTGGTTTAATTTTATAAAAGAAACAATTTTTATTTTATTTTAAATGATCAAAATTTCAAAACTCAACATAAAATATAAGTACAAAAAAATGTATTTCTTATCAAGTTCTAAAATAATATTTTTTTAAACAATCACTAATATAATGAAATTATATTTTTCTATTTGTTATTTTAGTTGAAATTTTAATGGAAAACTGTAAGTTTATGATACTATTTTAAATTTTGTCATTAAATAAGAAAATAATAATACTAACACTAAAGAGAAATACATAGAGTATTTTAATTATTTTTAGTCATAATAATATTTAAAACACAAAATTCGTAAGAACAAATTTTAAATGTTATGTCCGTTTTATTAAACACGTATAAATGATGTCGTGCATGAACACTATCCGCGATGGTCGGATATTATCTGGTCGAAATGAACAAGAATAAAATAAACCATTAAACCTGTTAAAAATGTTAAATCTATTGCTTACAGAACGTAAGCATAAGTCACATTAATTATTACAATATAATATACGATTATACGTATAAAAACAAACAGAAAGGTCGTTTACGTGTTACAAAGGGAATCACATGCGGGAAAAAGCCTTTCGACTGATGAGCTGCAGTTGGTCATCACATCGATATCTTATATTATCTACTTATATGTAATATATGTAGACACCAATGGGATAAAACATGCAAAGCAAATTATCAGCTGTGGTACATAACATTTTATAACTATTTAAAGTTTATGAAATATAATATGATATATTAGAGTTTCGAAGTATTTGTTATTAAAACATTGTTATCGTTCTGCAACCGTTAAGTACATAGTGTATAATGGTAATACCCGGTAACCGTTGGTTGGTAGTATTTCATTTCAAAATTCTCAGTTTAACATCGATATTTCTTTGTATTTTGGTTTATTGACAAATTATTACATTAAGAAAAGTCTAGTACGCAGTAAATTATTTATGGAAAAGGGAAATTATACTCTGAAATGAAAATATCGAATTATTGTGTCGACCAAGTCAAGTGGTCAACCGTGTCAAATGTATTTTTTCAAATTAATTTAAAAACGTTCTATAAATATGTTGTTAAAAATTAATTTTAACAAATTATTCATCAAAATATTTTAAATAATGGCATTGCGTCTTAGTTTTTATAACGAAAACATACAAATTATTATCGTTAAAACATAATAATATGTAAATAAAATGTCCAACAGTAAATAAATTATTATAAAAGGATCGCTAAAAAAAATGGCTAACTTTTTTATTTTATTTTATCCACGTGTAATTTTAGAATATATTAATTATCGATGCTACAATTAATAATTGTTGGGAAAGATTAATTATTATTATTATTTACCTTAGTTTGAAACTTTGTTACGATACATATAAAAAATGTCTGAGCAAGACTGACGGTCGCCTGGTAGCGGTGCGATAACAAACAAGTAACATTATTAATATTATTAAAGAAAACGTCTCATACGAAACCACTGTTATTGCATACAATGTTCTGTAGTGATAAAAATAATATATACTAATTATTATAAATCGATAATAAAAAAAAAAAATTCTATTACGTAGATGTATACAATCAGCTTCTATAGGTCAACTATTAATGTTTTGTAAGGCAAAAAAGAATGGAATGTGTTTCTTTTTGAGAATATGCTGTGCATTCGTAATAATTTGTATAAGACGTAAATTGAATTTATTGCTTTTGCGAGACAAAAGTTACCTATATAGAAAAATAATAAACTTAGAAACAACTGCAGTGACGTCAAAGTTTTCCGTCGACTAAAATCACAATATACATCAATTAATTAATATCGTATAACACTATACTATAAGTAGCGCGCTACTAATATGCAAAGAAAATAACATAAAATGTAATTTAATTGGCTTGTTGTTTAAAAATTTTTTATCATCAATAAGCGTTACGCGTCTTATTATTTAAGAAAAAAATATATCATTAAAGCGTAGGTAGCACATAATATTTAATAGGTATATTATTAGGTTATGTTTTACTTATTTAATTTTTCATCAAAATCCATAGATAAAATATTATAAGTAGGTACCTACTACCATTTATTTGTACAAAAAATCAGCCACACAAATTGAAACTAGACTGTGCTTGTAGCAGTATGTCAAATTCGCAACTAGTTCCTACCATTGCGACGTCCTTTTAATGATAGTGTACGATAAGCACAAAATACGATCTATCTAATAATTTATTATTTGGATATATTTCGTTACGGTCGAAACGCTCTCTTCACTTCAGATTGTGTTGCCATATCACCCGTCTGCATTTTTTTTTTCGGTCAACGAAATTACTCAAATTAGGTACGCACATTACTGCAGATAATAATATATTAATGATCATTTATAATCGAACGTTATTTCAAGTTAAAATATCTGCGTAAACTTTTTAAATAAAATTTTTAACTGATTTATTTCGTATAATTTGACTATTTACTTTATTAACATAATATTTTGTATCCAATAAATATTAATTAATAGTAATTAGTTATAATATTCTAAGATCAAATGACAAAAAAAAAAATTCTATCGACAGCATTATTGTAACTGATTTGTCAATACAGTTACAGTAGGTACCTATATAATATCTTAAATTTATAAACCGTTTTCAATAACAGTTCACGTTTGTACACGATTCGTTTTTGAACCGTTTCGAAACGTGTTTAATAGATTTTCATACTTATTTAATATTTTAAAATTACAATCACTTACATGGCATTTAGCTGTTTTTTCGGTTTTACGTAAATGTATAGTGAAATATGTAAATGAAATCGTTTATTTTTATTATTCTTAATATACGAAATCTATTATGTATAGTTTTACGAGAATATACCGACATGATTTGGAACTCTATAATATTACCTAAATGGACTACCAATCTAAAACATCATAATACAGCACTTAAACGTTTTTCGCACATTGTAACACTTTACGCCGTTAACGCTCCCCTATACGTAATTGCAGTTTTGAGTTATATTTACTTTGAAAAAAAAAAAAAAAAATGTTTTTCACGGACAGTTTTTTTTCTCTAAATTTTTAGATTTGAAAAATCTTATTATCAAATGTAGCTTTTAACATACAAAACAAATAATGTTTTCGATCCAATCATCGTCGATTTGTGTATGCGCGCGTGACAATATGATAATATAATATATAATATGGTACGAATGCATTTTTTCGGTGCATTCGAATAAAGAACCCAATCACGTCCTCGCTTACGACGATAGGGGTGTTATGCGACACAAAAAACAAACAAGCATGCCATCACTCAAGCACCATCGCACCATCGCACAAGCACTAAAACACGCAAACACAAACGCAAACACACATACACACACACACACACGCACACACACACACAAACGCACACACGTACCTGCAGCATGTGAGGATCTCTCCAGACGGGTATATTGTTGAACGGAGACGGCGGCGTTTGATGTTGTTCGTTGGACGGCGACGCGGCGGCCGCATGGTCGTCGGAACCGCTGAACGCGCTGGAATGCGATCCGGACCGTTCGTCGCCCGAGTTGAGCGTGCGCGACGAACTGAGACCGGAATCAGACCGGTCGGCGGTCTCGGCAAACGGCGTGGCCACAGCGGCCATGGTGTGCAGCACGTTGTTGGACAAGGACTGTTGTAGCTTCGACGGAAATGGTGCCGAGTTGACGACGACAGCGGTCGTGGTAACCGTGGTAGTGATGGCCACGGCGGTGGCTGAGTTGATGGACGTGGTGGAATTGACGGCCGAGCTATTGGCCACTACGGCTGGATACTGGTGATGACGGTTGCGATATTGTTGGTATTTTTGCAGCTGGTGTTGCTGCTGCTGCTGCTGTTGTTGTTGTTGTTGTTGTTGTAGTTGCTGCTGCTGCTGCTGCTGCTGCTGTTGTTGTAGTTGCTGTTGCTGTGGCTGTTGCTGTTGTTGCTGTTGCATCTGATGATGTCGTAACTGATCGTGCCGTTGTTGCTGTTGGTGATGATGGAGTTGTTGTGGCTGTTGTTGCGGATGGTGTTGATGATTCTGTTGCTGATACATTTGTAGTTGTTGTTGCTGCATATGTTGCTGTTGTTGCTGCTGCTGCTGTTGAAAATGGTGCAGCGGCGGCGGTGGCAGCGGTATCCTTTTGGTTTTGTCGCCGTTAGTAGTGGCGGCGGCGGCGGCGTCTTCTGTACCGCCACCGACTGCGCTCCGAATACCGCCCAAATCTTCGTCCATGTAATGTGGTGGTGCCCAGTGCACATTCCCATAAGCATTATCGACGGGACCTGCCCACGCCAGAGGTTCTCCGTGTCCTGACGTCTTTGTACGATTTTCTACACTTTGCCCTAGCCAAATTTGCCGATGGCACGACGCACTGCAAACAACATCACCACACATCGATATTCAATTACATATACATTTGTCTCAAAATATCGTAATATTATTACAAGTATGTTATACATGACGCTGAGCTATGTATAACAATTATTATTAAATTAATGATACGCGAAAAGTTGGGTTCTCGTCGGCGACCGAAACGCACACACATTATCTGGAGTAGGTACCTCTAACCATGACAAATTAGATTTGTCAAGCCCCTAACCTATATATCCTCTTTCATATTGGTATTTAAAAAGTTTAATACGTTTCAACCGGATAAAAATATAAGCATTATATTATATAGATCTGACTTTCAGTTTTCAGAAAAATTCCGTTAATTTATAATTACAAATCTCCCCGTTTTAGCCCTTTTAACGGACTTCGAAATACCTGCAAAGGTATACCCGCGTATAGGTTTCTTCCAGAGAATTAACTCTATATTGTAAAACCAAAATAATACTTAATATATATATATATATATATATATAGGTACCTATATTCGATTAAACCTTTTAAAGTATTATATTACACAGATCATATAGAATTCCTCATAAAATATAATACCTGCACGATGATTTACGACCATATTATACGTAGTGTATATCACGATTCCCAAACAATACTATTATTATTACTGTTATTATCATCACGAAAGATGTTTAGTCTGTGTGCGCTAATACTTCAATAAAAATATACGAAAACGTGTACTTAAATGAATTCGACCCTACCATAAAATTTTATACTTTTTAATGGTTCCCGAGACAAAAACAAACATTCAATAATAATAAATAAATACTATATGAATTGGATAAACGATAGTCATCTAACGACTCATCTCTGCACATATTCCCGCATCTGCAAGTCATTATATAATGACATATTTTAATTATACAGTAATACTTTATGTATTAGGGTAGTAGTCTAAGACACTTAAGAGGGTATGCGCTATAATATAAATTACCT
This sequence comes from Melanaphis sacchari, assembly GCF_002803265.2. NCBI lineage: Eukaryota > Metazoa > Arthropoda > Insecta > Hemiptera > Aphididae > Melanaphis > Melanaphis sacchari. The sequence continues at coordinate 1,568,610 of NW_020271162.1, read as the reverse complement.
ACAAAATAATTATTATCTTAAAAACTATTAAGAAAATAATTATTTTTGGCGGCATCGACTGTTTATATAATGTATAATTTTTTTTTATATGTATACAGAAAGAAATCCCGACAGTCGAAGATCTTTATATATTATTGTTGCACTTATATCACCTAAAATTTATAGATGGGGGAAAAACTCGCTTTGTCTTATTAAATGTATTCAAATCATTTAAAGTATTCATTTTTATTGTATAACTAACTACTTTTGTTGCGTTAAAAATATTAAAATAAACTGTACCGTAATTATTAGTATGAAATCTCCATTTACTTAAAACAGTTAAGACATTCACAGAAATTATTAAATACGCTAAAGTGATAAAAGGTCATTACACCAGTTGCATTATTATAAAGTAGACACGATAACATAATACTAAAATATATATAAATTATAATATATATATATATATAATAATATTTTATGACGTATACATAAATAGTATATTACACTATATAACATATCTAATCTGCTGTTGTCATTATAATCAATTTGTGTTTAATATTATAGAGGTAAAGGCAACAGGCATAAAGCTATATAGGTAATATTACCGTTAAGAACTATAAATTATATTTTGTCAGTATAGTTAAAACTTAAAACGAGCGAACACGTAAATACAAACAAAATGTAATGTACGAGTATAGTACCTGCTTATTATGATAGTGTACTGGCCCCATTGTACAAACCTATACAATGTCTTATTAAACAAAACTTAATTAAAATAGTGTCTGATTCGGCGTTCAATACGCGTTATTGCAGTATTGACGGCATAAATTCAAACACAAATTTATAATTAAAGCAAATGTTAATATTATTATGTTATTACTTATTTAATAGATAAAACTGTATGATGTATTAATTTCAAACAATATTAATTAAGCAGTATTTTTAAAATATTTAAAATAAGTGGTTACTGATTCCTAAGCTAATAAATTTAAAGTGAAGCACATAAAGTTTATTAAACGCAATTCAAATTTAAAGTATCTATCTATACAATAAAAACTTTATTTAAGTTAAACCTATTGTTAGATTATTACAGTTAAATTAATTTACAATGGAAGTATAACGAATTCGTGACAATTTTGCATTGAAGCCTATTTCAAAAAATAATTAACATCTTATAACTTAAAAACTTAGTTTATTTTACGAACAATTTCTAATCAAGTTAAAGGACACACAATTAATATAATTGCTTTTATTTAATTCGAATTTTTTGTTAGAATAATTAAAGAAAATCAACTACCCATAACAATAAATGTATAGACTTTCCAAGAAAGGTGTTTAATATAAAACTTTTGAATTACTTTCGCTGCATAAAAAAATGTTTTCCGAACCGTTTATAAATAAATAACTGTTCTCAAGCAAATAACTATGTCCAAATTTAAAACAACCAAATATTTAGAAATTAATTTAATGCAAATTCAACTGAATACGTAATATGTCATTTGCATGAAAATTTCTTTGATTTATAAAACAATTAGCTAGTGATAAAATTAATTCAACTAACATGGCAATTAATTTGTGATTACTGTACTATTTGACAATTAATAATAAGTAAATAATGAAAATCGAAAAGTATTAAAATATAAAAAGAGGTTAAGTATGCCTATTTTAACTTACTGCAGTATAATTTAAAAATACTTCTCCGAATTTTAGACACACCTGCAGGCCTAACCGGTATCGGTGAGCATGGTCAGTAATCGACAACACAAAGCAAAATATTTATCGAACAGAAAACACGAGAATTCGTTACTCGACCCAGTATCTCTGTTCAAAAATATAAACAAAACTAGCATTATATATATATATAGAAAGAGAGATACGTTTGTTGTATACAAAAAGAAACATCTTGCGGCAACCCACCGAACCAAATCCTGTGCCTTATGAAAACAACAATTCCTTTTTGGAGCGAGTATATAATATAATATAACCTACACAAAATAAGGACAGTGTTTTTCTTCAGCTAAACCGAGGGTTGTTTACTAAACCACCTGTTTGAGTTCCGTGAAAGACCATTGGCATAGTTCTATATCCCCTCAATCTCCAATATCATAAAGCCAATACATACTGTAGGTATATAAGTAAAATTCACGACAGTTGTTTGATATAAATTGGTTGTTTTCACTACGTTACTGGTATGACATATATCTATGGTTATGCGATTATGAGTCAGCAAAATGCCAACGTACGTTTTAATGGTTTACACTTGTGTGAGTATATATAGACTTAAAAATACACCCACGATGATGATTTAATCACGCTAATAATTTATAATGCGGGTTCTGTATAGTAAAATTACAAGTACGAGTATATTCTCCTTCTTAAAAAAATTTTTTTTTTCATAACAAAAAAAAAAAACAATAATTATTTCAGATTTATGTAATTAATTGGATGAAAAAAAATCAACTGTATCGTTATTTTTAATTGCTACAAAACAATTTTTAAATTCAAGTTTTTGTAAGCATATTGCAACGGACCTCAAGTTAACTACTTATCAATGCATTTTAAAAATAAACTTAAACTTTTGAAATAGGTAATTAATTATACAGTAAATCGGTAGTTTATTTTTATCATATTGTAACACATATATTATATGTATAAGCGCATAAAGCTGATAATACGTTTCTATGTAAGCAAACAATATTTTTTTAATTCAGAAAAAAATGATAAAGGTAAAAATGATTAAGATAACCTACCTTGAATGTATTTTTTTATTTTATACGGTAATTTAATTTATGATGAATTCACTTTAAGAGATAATAATAATTATTATAATTATTATTATCATTTTTATAATTTTAATTATTTTTTTAAAGTAATTTACACACTTTATAGTTATTACATCACTAAAATAATTTTTAATTTCAATAATGTTAATATTATACACTCAAGTCCTAATATAATATACATAGTTTCACTCCTGATTTGTCAGTGTTCAGATGTTTGTGTTCAAAGAAAATAATAAGAAAAATGCTTAAAAAGTATACCATTTTAAAAAATATGGTAAAATATAATTAATTATGGAAAAAAATTTCAGATAACTACTTACAAATTAAAATTAAGAATTGTAATTGGAAATTTTAATAAATTTATAAAATTAATATTTTTTTTCCTATAAAAAGCATACGTAATATTACAAAATATTGAGCTAAAACAACTAAATATTCTTTAATGTATGTAATATTTTTCAAATGTTAAAAATAACTTTATTTGTTGAACACTATCATGTTTAATGAACCATTTTAATTTTTCATTCCCGTCAGGCTACTAACACTCAATGAAGATACGGAAAAAATATAAAAATCCTGACTCTTATTGATTTCGTTAAATAATATATTTAACATCATAAAATGAAATACATTTTATGTCTTACAACTTATTTTATCTGCTAGTTAGTTATCATGCCAATACCATTATTATGTCTGGGAATATTTACAAAATTAAGATATTTGTATCGGATGAAGAAAACATTAAATAAATTAAATTCAATAGATAAAGCCAATAAATTTAAAAATTTTCTATACATGTATCAAACGATTCTCAAGTAACTATTATATTATAAACTACAATGACGCTAAAATGCGAGATATCTTAATAAACATTTAACTCTTGTAACTTAAGTTCAAATAATATTCAGTCTTCACCATAAGCTATAGGACATCAAGTTTCCACAGAAACATTAAATTGTATGTATTAAGTACCTACATAAAGTTATCCGAAAGAACAGATCACGTTATCATGGTAGTGACTCAAGGAAAGTTTATAGGAAACCGTTTACTAATATGATATACTGAAGATATTAATTTAAGCACTCCATTCTTAAAATAATGAGCACAAGCAATATGTACATTTAAAGTATTATTGGTACCGGCTATTGCAAAGTTATAGATCAACGATTAATAATCTTTTAAAAAAAACTATTAAATCTATTTTAATAGAAAAATGAACTCACTGAGTAAAAATTGAAAAATAAAACTTGAATACACCGTTTCATAAATATGTAAGCTGGCCACACAGACATTGCAGATTTTGGTTATACTAAGACTTCATTCCATAAAATTATCTAGTTATAAATGTTTAACACATTTATACGGAAGCAAATTAATCCAAATAGGTATAAGAGTGATTAGTGGCGTATTTACGGGGAAGGGGGTAATATCCCCCTTAACCTTTATTTTTTATAGATAGTTGTCTCATTTTATTTATTTCTTAATATGATATTACTTTTAAGTATGTCTGTTTTTTAAATGTTCTAGTCGTGGTAATTGTACCACTCTAATATAAAGTTATGTATTTAAGAATTTAGTATGGAAGAGTGTTTATAATAAATTCAATAAGTAGTCGGTAAAAAAAACAAAATGACTATGAAGACCAAGGATTTACTTAGGGCAAAATTTGTTACTATTAGGTATAGGACTAACGAATAATATCGTGATTAGTGAATCTATGAAAAGTAGATATTATGGTATGATCGTCATTCCGAATACTGACTTTCTACCATATTAACTATTGTTAGACTTTATTTAATAAAATATAATTATAAACTTTATTTATTAGAACCGATTTAATGGGTTATATATGTATAATATATATATATTAAGTTATATATGTATACTATATAGCATTTATAATAAATGCTATTAATTTTTAGGTAGGTATTATACAATTTGTGTTAATTCTTATTTCACTTTGATCCACATTAACCGCAATAGATAATAAGTTAGGGGATTTTAAAAATGTATATTATATACGCATTGATGGCCTTATGGGTATTTATTAATTATTATATATTTCATCCCTCTTGCAAAATTTCTAAATACACCACTGAATGTGATGATTGTGCACCTATATATTATATCGAAGATTAGATAGGTACCTTTAAACAAATAAAGTTGATCGAATTACCATAATCCATGATACACTTCAGAGATTTATTTAAATGCGCTTTCTGTATTATAAATATAAATCTAAATAAAAAGCATTTGTACGGAACTTAATATCACGCTCGTGTGTCATGGGAAATACTATTGCATTAATCAAATAAAAATAAAACGAGTTATTTAATCATATCTAAAACGGCTGTTTTCATCTAAACAAATTTAAATATACAAACATATTTTAGGGTTACTATGACACTGAAAACACTGAAAACACGTAGGCATTTCATAATCTGACTGATGTATTAATATAAATAAACTAAAATCATATCATTCCATCGTAGGTACATTTTTGAACGAATTTCTTCTGCATAGTCATAGTGCAAACATCATAAAGACAAACAATAGTGGCAATGCAAATTATTTGTTTAGTTGTTTATATTGTAATGGAAATATATTATGAGTTATTAGTATATTATAGTTCATTATAATAATTACTAATACTCTAAAAAATACTATGTACCTATTATACCTATCTACACTTCATCTAGAATTGTTTAAACCTCGTTAGACTTAAAGTATTTTAAGAATTAATCGAATTCATAGCATATAACAAATAAATAAAATAAAACTCTGGAACATCAAAAAATAAACAGTTTAATAAATGTTTACACTTCGATAAAAATGTTTCATAAAATAAAAAAAACTTGATTACGACCAGTTTTTTTTACTAATATCTAATATTAATTTAAATAATTTATATTTTATACAGTGAATTCATAAGTCAAAATACAATATCTATTTCAATATTCGAAAAAAATTCAATTTTTCCTAACATATGTTTCAAGTGGTTAATACCTACTTATGTATAGAAATATGAGAAATTGAGTCGTAACTTGTATTTAAATTCTTATAAAATAAGTACGTTCTATCAAAGGTAACATAATTATATTAATGATAACATAAATTATTGATGTTATTATCGTATATATATACACACGTGTATATATATATATACCCACTTATAATAACGTTAAGTTTAAACTATTTAATTATATTTCTACAAGATATAAATTTCAATAGTTAAATCTATATCATTAAAAAATTATTAAGTGCCTACAATTGAAGTTTATCATAACAAACTACTTTATGAAAAAATACATGTCTTAGAAATACTATTTATTAAGACAAACTCGAAAACGAACGATTATACAATAACTATATAATAAGTGCCTATTATAGATATGTGACAATAGTATTCTAAAACAATTTTATATTAAATTTGAAAAAAAATAATGAACACATAATGCAGAATTTATATTTTTTAAATTATTTAAATTTTTGTATTATTATTATTAAAGTTTAAATTTATTAAATCCTTTCATAATATGTATGTCTATACCTATTTATAGTGGTTATTATCCCACAACAGCAAATAATTATATTTCAACCCAGTTAAGTACAAATAATATTAGTTATTATAACTCTAGAAACCTAATCTTATTAAAAGCACCGGTCAATATAATAATTAAAAGATTAAATATGGTTATTAATGTTCTTGATAACCATTGACCATACATAAACAGATTCAAACTATTTAATGTTATTAATTAACTATAAATTTAATTTATTTCATAACAAAACAATCGAAAAAACTTAGTCGTATTAAATTATATGCATACAATTTAGTTAAGTATATATTTTAATTGATAAAATATTTTTAGTATTCAGCGAAAATGTACAACTAATCAAAATCAATGAAAGTGAAATAAAAGAAAAATAGTTAAAGGAATATGTAGAGTTCAGTCCTAGTATATCATGGCAAAAATTAAAGTAAAATATAAACATTAATATATCTATATATTTTTTCAAATAAAAAATTGTATGTACTCATAATTGATTATACTCACAATGCCTATTATAATAGGTTTATTTATAATTATTATATGCAAAAGTACTTTGTTCATTTTAATTCATCTTTAAAGCTGAGCTGCAATATACAACAATTATACGCTAGATAATCGGGTAAGATTAAACATAAATAAAAAAATTTTTAATTCAAAAAAAAAAAAATTATAGTAATAATAATACGTAAATTCTCAACATTATTTGGATTGTGGTTATATAATTTACCATTTATTTTCCATTTTTTTCTAAAACAATTTTATAGTTTTATATTTCTTATTTTGTTTAGTCAGATTTTTTGAATAACTTTCTAATTGTATCTGAATTATATAGATAATATGCATATATTATAGATTTTATTCCAAATACTTTTGAAATGTTATAACGGTTCAGTATTTTAAAACTATGTCGTTATTGTTGTATTCCCCCAAATTCCCTGAGTTATATAGCCTTGGGAACTGAATAGATTAAAATATATAGTATATTGTTCAAATTCCATTCCTTATTTTACTATATACCTTCTATTGAAGGTTACACGTTTTACATTTTATTATTTTAATAAAATACTAATTATCTAATATTTAATGATATGCAAGCAACGTGAGTACGGTTATTTTTTTGTTTTACTTGGACACGGTAACAATTACAATAAAGTGACGAGTAATTATTTTTAAAAGTATGTTAGGATAACATTGTTATTATTCGTTTAATAACTTTACCTGAATATTCAAAGAATATGAACCTTGATATTCAAAATTACAAAGATTACCCAAATATACTAATTTAAATTTACTTATTAAATAACATTAGCAAATAAAATAATTTATTGGATAAAAAACATATGCTATTAAAATACCTACATAATTTTAATAAAAGCATGAATGCATTCAACGTCATTGGAAATTAAACGTTATTAGTTATTATGTAGAAAATAAAGAGCAATAAAACTTCAGTAGCATATAATAATTATTAATTTTTAAGTGGTAAGTGATAAGTAATAACCATTATAATAAACATATACAGTGAGAGAGAAAATTTAGCTAAATTGAAACATGCAAACCTAAATAAATCTAAAACCAGAAATTTTTTTGTTTACATTATTCTAATTTAATAAACCTACTTTTTAACAGAAGTTGTGAAAATCTATAACAGTAACTGTATGAGAATATATTGTTAAAATTGTCAATGACATAAAAATTAATACATACTGCAGAACATAATATCATGATAGTCATGTTTAAATGGAATTGTTTTTAGAGAGATTTCACAACAACTGTATATACTTAATATATATACCTATATTGAATTAAAAATTGTAGCATATATTATACACATGTAAATAATATTTAGGAAAAGGATTATAAACATAAAAGTACATTATTGTTTAGTAATTTTATCAGTTATTCGCACTGTCACTCATTTAAGATAATATAAATTAAGACCTACGAATTATCTAGTACTTACAGTTAAATTAAAATTGTATGATAAATAAAGTATTTGAATTGTATTTGAATGTATCAGATTAAGTATTGTCGCTATTAAAAATGATTGCATGGCCCTCTATTAATTTAAATAATACATTTGAAGCATAATAAATATAATATAAATTAGTCCATTTAAATCAACATTGATGATAAAATAAATCTTCAGTATAATTATTTAGAATGATGTCTAGAATGCATTTATAATTATTTTCTATAAAAATTATGACAATATGATTGAAAAAAAAATGTTTAAATACAAATGATAACAATATAATTATTTTTAAATTAGTGAGTTAGCAAAAACAATTTTCTTTGATGTAATAACAATAATACTATAAAGTAAAAATATATGATAAGTACTTGTATGTTTAAACATTTATAATTCATTATTGTATTATATTATTTAACCTGGAAATTAAAAATACAAAATCGATTATTCGATGAGCAAAAATAAAGCTCCTAAGGAAAATGCCTGTGGCCTGTCTAAGAATTTATATTATAAACAATCATTTAATTATATTATACTTTAATATAATTTTAAGATTAAATTAAACCAAACCACTAATGATAAACTTTAAAGTTATTATTAATTCATTCAAAACTATAATGAAATGTGTAAACGTCATCGGCTACATATAAAAGTCAACCGTTTATTATGCATAATAGAAAATAATATAATAATATACAAAGCTGTGACCGCTTGCCAACAGAGAGAATCAGATATAACTATTTTTGTAAGACGTGAGGAATCATCACTATTTAATGAGCACGAAATCGCGTTGAACACTCAAATATCAAATCGGACGTGTGTAATTCGTGATGTGCTAGTTTTACTGGTAAAGATAGCATGACATATATTGATAATATTTATGAGAATATATATGAAAATATTATATAATTTAAAAACTGTATAAGAACAAACATAAATAATAGACACTAATCTCATTAAGAAAAAAAACGTGAAAACAATAGGTAGTTAATGTCTAATTAATGTAACGTAGTCGTAATGTATTTATAAAAAAAAATGCAATTAATAAGTTAATGATAATAAATAGAGAAACACAAAAGTTTAAATTTAAAACGTTGAAGAACAATAACAGTAAAATATTAAATTGCAGTTCGATTAGTTATTTAAAGGAAAACGATTTGAAATGTATTAATTAAAGCAAATCGACATATGGGCGAGTAGTTTTTATACAACAGTGAATTCACACCATATTATTATTACGTTACGACAAAAATAAATCATTCAAAATTACGGATATTTACAATAATATGCGAGTTAAAAAAAAAAGTGAAAAACAATAATCCATTTTAAAAACAGATGACGTTCTACATAAATAAAAATTGTTGAGTCATAAATAATAATAAATATAAATCTAAAATCAGCTTATTGATTCAACAATATCTACAATAAATTATCAAAAATAAAAAATATATCGAAAGAATTATGAAGTGTTGATAAGTGTTATAATGTGTAAATTAAAAAAAAATTGTTCACGAGCTATTATTATTATAAGTAGGTATTTCGTATTCATTAGTAACTGACGTTGAATCGAACAATAAATAATTTTGATCCTTCATTTTCATAATATGTAGTTTCTCAGTAATAAGCACTGCTTAATTATTCTTTAATAAGAATATTTTTATTTATTGCTAAAAATTAAACAAATTATTCAACTTAATTAATATATTTTCATACTTGAATATAGTGAATTATACAACTAAATTATATTGTATTAGAAGATAATTAGAAACATAATGACTATATATTTTACACAACCGTTAAAAAATATAGTATATTATATTAAATATGAGTAATAAAAACTACTGTTAAGCAAACTGAATAGCTGAAGATAAAACATTGAAGTTAAACAGACATTTTATACTAAATTAACATTTTTATATTTTTAATTATTATACACCACTTATTGCAATAACGAAAAACAAGTTAATATTTTCTTATGTATATTCCTACCTAACTTGGTTATTTAATGTTGCGAAATTATAGAATGAAGAACTTATATAGGAATGTATATAATATATAAATATATAAATAGATTTTGTGAAAAATTTAAGATTAAAATATAGTATATTTTACCTAGATAGATACTTCACAACGGTTTTTTTTTTTTTTACTTTTATAAGATCACAACTGCAAATAACAATTATTCAAGATTATTTTTTATTGAAAATGTATAATTCTTTGTTATAGGATATTTTATGGAGATAGTTTTGTTTTATACTTTAACTGTTTCTGTTTTATTCAAAAAATATTGAGGAACGAACCGATTAAAAAAGAAATCTAAAATATAGAGAATAGTTGTTTGAAAACAATTAGTAATGGAAAATTAATCAAAAGTAAATAATAAGATTTTAAGGGATAAAATTAATAAATATTATTTATTTTTTCGAAACTTCGAGTTTTAACAACAAACTATGTTTTATTAATCATTCTTTAAACATAAGACATTGTAGAACTTTTAATTTAAAAAAAAATCGATCAATAGTTAATTATAACTTTATATAGTGTATACATTGTTGCGGAATCACATAAAAAAAAACCACTTCAACGAATATCAAATTTTAATATGATCCACCAACCCCCATTTAAAAATTAAATTATATTTTGTACATAATAATATAATATACTGAATTGGAAGTCTCAAATAACTGTGTAAAAGTTAATTAATAATAATTATTACTGGTATATTAATAAAATTACAATTATTATTTGTAATTCCAGATAGAATTTACTACAACGAATCCCCCTCTTTCCCATACACATGAGTACTCGCCAGGTTTAGAGTTCATTGGTGATGCGTATATTTTAAATAACAATGTCAAATACTATTAAACTTTATGAAAAAAAAATATATAAATATTTTCTTTGATTGATTGCCGCGATACAATAATTCTATTAAAACACTGATAGTAAATACTGTCTGTAACATTAAAGATTGTCATATGAAATGATTTTTAAAAACCTTAAAAATCATTTTAATAATATAATGTTAATTCCAGCATTTACTAAAAAAAATAATACATTCGTAGTAATATTTTATGAATATAATTATATTTCAATATTTATGTTTCAAATTATGTCGCAGTGGATACACAATATAAATATTTCATACTCTTAATTGTATGTACATTGTACAATTATTATTAATTGCATTAACCATCCGTGCCATACGTACCTCCTACTACCTATACTCAATTGAAACGTTTATTTTTATTCACGAATAACAATTTATCTTTAAACCCGCATTATAATTATATAATTATCTAGTATTGTTTAATACTCTTGACCCTCAAGCTCGTAATAATATTATAACAGTGAAAATAGTACATATTTATGTGTGTGTGTGTGTGTGTGTGTGTGTGTGTGTGCGGATCGTCCCACACAATCGAATAAAATATCGGAACAGTTAAAACACTGAACTATGTTTCCAATGATTTATAATGGGATACGTTTAGCGCACTTCGATTAGCACAGACACGGACGCACGACGACGACACAATAAGTACACACACACAGACGACAAAATTAAAAACGCACACAGCTGACTGAGCAAAACGCGTGCTGTATATACTTAACATCGATGAATGATAATAATAATAGTAATATTATATAGAACCTGAAAGTAGCAAAAATTATTGTCAATGAAAATTAGCATAAACTTAATCGGTCCGATCGTCTGTAAAAAAATAAAAAATAAATTTTCCACAATATATACATATAATATATGTGCGTGTGACTGTATATATGTGGTCGTTCACATATTTTTTTTTTCATTTTTTCATCGTCGCAGGCATTAAAATAATTGATTTTAATATCGGATAATGGCTCGAAAACGAACAAAAAAAAAAAAATCGTTTTATTGTATATTGAACGCACGCACGCTATTTATGAATGCGACGATTAGCAAATTCGGTCAAAGACGAACGGATTTTTATGGCGACCGGTTCGTCGACGCCGCCGCTCGTCAGAAAACGTGAGGCGGTAACAGCGGCGGCACGCTAGCTGGTGGTGCAGCACACAACACAACCCGTACGGGGAATTTTGAAAAGAGAAAAAAAAAAGCCCGAACGAAAGAATGAAAGAAAGAAACCAGAAAACTTCATAGTCGCCGTCGTCATCGATTATTTCACACACGGTGTATAAAATATAAATTATGTATTAAAACAAAAACACGTTTGCTACGCGTGTAAGGATCTACGGCGGCGGAGGGAGAAGAGGACCTGCTTCCACACATGTAGCGACGACGACGACGACGACGACGTCTAATACCGTTTTTCCCCCCTGTTACCTCACTGCCATCATCTCACTAACCACCCAACAACGCCACTAACCGAATAATGATATATAATTTCGTGCGCGTTTTGAGAGTGCCTAGGAAAAAAAAAATAATAATAACAAAACGGAGAAAACGTTTTTATTGCCAGTCGCATAATAAAAAGAACAACGAACACAACGGGCGGCGGTGTAATTATTATATTGTGCGCAGAGAGTGCAAACAGGTGGTGGTGGTATTGGCGGCGGCGGCGACCTGCAGGTCGAATTAGTGTGTACACACAAATACGCATACGGTTCGGCGGCAGCGGCGATGGCTGAGAAAAGGGCCTATGTGCGGTGAGGACGGGACTGCGACACACGGCGACGATGGATGACGACGACCGTTACGGTCATTACGCAATAACGCACGCACATGATATAATAATCAAGGATAGGGGACTTATGAGCAATGGTAGGTATGTTTTTATTTTTTTTTTATTCTTGCAGCGCCGTCTCTTGAAAACGTTTGGTGAGTAATTAACGTTGTCCAGGAATCACCTCGTCAATTTCGTTACACGCGATATTGTATTTTATTTTTGTTTTGCGCGTTTACACTGCACATATTTTTAGCATATAATGCGTATATTATTGTTGCCCGTATTTTCAATATATTTGAACGTAAGTAGAGTTTTAAGGCTAGTTAGGATAGATGGCATATAATTTGCGTTCCTGATTTTGATTTGATAACACACCACCGGTAACGACGATAACGATTTAAAAATACTGTACCTAAATTTAATAAAAAAGTACCTACGATAAACAAGAGATTTAGCTTCATAAAAAGTGACTTAATCCGATTTATTTTAAAATTATAAAATGTTGTTTCTCGCTTATAACAATAGTCAGGAAAATACTGGTAAATTATCATTGTATAAGTTCTATTATGTTTTTATTGTATATTTTAGCACATTTTAACAAAATAAAAATTTACTATTTTGTACATCATATTATTGATCTTGGCCCTAATGATTAGTGATAATATTATACCTGCTAACATTTACCCCGTTAATCCAATATATCGGTTATGCTGGTGAACGATACACCGCGGTATACAAGTTTAAAAAACAAATTATTTTCAGAAGCATTACAAATATGGATGGACATCGAAAATGAGTAAGCTTATTACCCACACTAAATTATCTTACTACATTAATTGTATTTATACTCGTTTGTATACACTTACACACATCCGACCCATTGAGAATATATTTATGGACCTATTGTCGATCGTCAGTCACGAGCGGCACGCTTCTGATTATAGCTATAATACCGTAAATGCTACATAATATAATATTATACTACACTCTGAGGTCGTTTATAGGTATATTCGAATACCACACTACTATAATACAAACGACTGCGATGATGGTGATGGTGGTGGCGACAGCAGTGATAATGGGACATAAATATATTTAAGCGAAAAAAATTGGATTCAAGGTCGATTCGAGTGAATAAATTCGGTTACGAGTTCGTTGGACGTGTTTGCGTATGCATATATAATATATATATATATAATATACTTCGAGGTAATTACATGCTGCAGAAAGAAAAGTGGAATTATAATTCGATTTGGAATAAGCGAAACGTAAAAATATTAATGTATTTAATTTACTATTTATAGGGAAAAAACACGTATAATGACAACTATCAATAGATAATTTTTAAATTATATTTTAATAGTTGATTAATAAATACAAATTCGGAAATTTCTTGCTTCGTAAATACAATAATATACATAAAAAATATTCCAATAAACACTTTGTACTGTATTTCATAAGATTTTCCTACACGAATATTCGAACAGGTATTACTCATCAACCCAATTCTTGTTTCATACCTTATAAATTTATTCACCAATCAGTCAAAAGTAAAAAATGTTTGTCGATTCTATAGGTATAGCGTTTAAAATTTAACTGGTTATTTTTTACATCAGTATACAACAGTGGGTAACGGATAGCGGCGTCGAATTTTAAAATAATATAAATACTAATATGAAAGTATAAATTGTTATCTATGTAGATCAGTAGCGTCGTTAAACACTATATAGAGCATAGGCACGCAAATTTAATATTTTTTGCTGTACCTTCCTACTGTTAAAACAATTTTTAGGTAGTATTACAGGCTGTTATTAACTTTGGCATTACCAATTCAATTGGTTACTTTATGTTATACATGTTCGTGTGCCTGGCAGTTATAGCACCCAACAATATTCTCCGTTACCTACATATCCTATGAGCAAAACTCGATTGATCAAATTCTGAAAAAAAGAAAAAACTTTTGAAACGTATAGGTCAGTGGATATTTTTAACAATTATTACTGGGCGACATAAAAAAAAAAAATGTCATGCGATACGTCATAATCAAAATCAACATATATACCTAAAAAATAGTTTTCAGAATTAAATATACAAAACCTTACTTACATCTAACAATACCATCAAAACTCACAACACATAAACAAGTACAAATAATTTATGAGTTAAATAAACTTATTATTTTTAGTTAAAATAAGGAATCAATAACATACAGACATACAATATACACTATACATATTATTATATTAGTAAAAAAAAAAACAACATATTATTAAAACAAATATAAGAATTTGCTAGTAGGAGCCAAGACTAAAATAAAATCGAAAACAATTTGTAGATATTTATTGGAACGACTGATAACCAGATGAAACATGCCGCTTTTTCGCATAAAATAAATTACTTCTTGCATACTGGCATACTGCAGTATTCTATGAGTACCTAAGGTGATCGGTCACACGGGTTTTCCATTGTAAAAAATTTCAATAAATATTTGTACTTTCAAATTCAAACGATCGAACGAAATAATATAAATATAAATAAATAACAAAATTAAGCATAAGAAATAATTATATAATAATTTTAAACATCGTCATTTTTAAAAATAATCGTTGTCGTCCAGTAATTAAATATAATATGGTATACTAGGCGACAAAAAGTTTTTAAATACCATAAGAAGTTCGCGGTAAGGCAATATCCGATGAAAAAATAAAAAACGATTTTAGAAATCTCAAAATAAATTGCTAACTACTAACTATATCTAGGCAATACTAGTGCAGTGCACCAGTGCTCTCAAGTTGGATACCTAATATGATTATTTACTATAACTGAGTTACTTGTGTTTTTGCACATGTTTTATTGTGAAGTCTAGTAGTGATCGGTTGTCAGAATAAACCTATGCACACAGATACACACATGCACACACCTCTTATATATAAATGTATAATTATGTATTTAGAAATATATGTTTAAGCTCTCATACTATGATCTTGGACAACTGGCGCCATTTCGTTATCCGCTAAAACCGGTTCCATCATTCCCGCTGTAATCACAAGTGAACCTCGTCACCGCTCTGATCGCGATCTTGTATATAATATAATATGAAACAACACCACTATTATTCTACCGCTTTGATATAAAACCGCTACTTCAAAATTACACGCGAACGTGTGCGCTTGTAAACATTGTACTATATACATTACAAGACATATTTACTATAGAAATATAACTTCTTGAAATATTATTGTATTTTTTTCCTCCATAAATCGTCTAATCCTAGCAAAAATAACTATCTTCTGTCAAGCTATATGCGAACAATGTTCGCACAAATCAAAAACATCAGTTCACCGTTATACTCAAGTAATTAAAAAAAAAAAAAAATTGTGTTCTATAATTTTAAGTTTTTTAACTTATACTAGTACAGCAGTTTTCAATTCAAAACTACTAAAAATTAAAATAACCGTTTCATAATAGCACTAATACTTACTACCCATAACCCGAAAAAGAAAATTAACGATGTCAAAATATAAAAAAATCCATAGAAATATGATACAGTGCATACATTATTTATGTACTATATATTTTCTATCTTCAAAGATAACAGTCTTGAAAATTAATATGAATTATTTAAACAATCCGATTTAGAAAAATGCATAGAACAATTAACTTTAAGTGATAATGATGGGATTTAGTGTTAACATTTATTTTTATGGATGATAATAATATTTAATTTAAATAAATAAGTGAACACAACAAATTCGATAATGATATTAAAGCATAATAGCAGGTAAATTAATTTTTTTATTGATATTTCGGTCAATAGTATTTTATTCACTTTTTTAATTTTCATTAATATTTTAACTGTTAGAAGAATAAAAAATATATTATAACTAATTACATCATTAAATTATTTTCTAAAAATCATTTTTCACGAAAATAATTAAAGTATCAACATTAATTTCTATATCTATTAGCGTTTCAATAGTGTACAATCAAAATATTTGTATTCTGTCCATATCCACCTCGATATCCACTGTGAACACCATCAATAAATAATAACGATTAATGGCATGACTCATTTTTAATAGAAAAATAAGTTAAAGGTAATTATTAGCCCAACATAAAAAATCAATATATTCTTATACTATTAGTATCTGAATTGTAGATGATGATATAAACATTAAAAGCAACGGCAATTAATTATTTTTTAAAACAAGTAATTTTACAAGTAATATTTTTATTTAAATAAATGTATTATATAAGAAAAAAATTTATAAATTTTATAAAATATGTCTCAACATAGTTATCAATACTTATCAATTCAGTAACAAGTGTAAACACTCAGTAACAATATTTTTATTAATTTGTATTATTACATATTTATATTAAATTAAATTACTAATATAGTAATGCATTTGAGTAGTTGGATACTATTGGGTGAATGACCAAAGAAATCATATAATTTACACCGTCATATGAATTTTATTCTATAAATATGTAATCATTAATTTCAACTCAATTTAACAATGATTATTCTCGGTATAGTTTAAGAATAATTTAACATCAATACTAAAATGTAAATTCAAATAGTAATTGGAAATTTCATCAAACGTTTCTATATTTTTTTAGTTGTGTTATAATTATTAATTTAATTAATAAAACGAAATTCTAAAGGAAACCCTGCTAAAAACATACTTTTAAGTTATAAATAATGATAATAATGCTCAATATGCTTGATGAGAGTACTATTAATTATTATTATTTGTATTTATATTTATTTGACCACTAATCCATAAAAATTTTAACCTTGTTTATATATATTTTTATTGATGAACAGTAATTTTATCTTGGTGTAGAAAACAACGATGACAATTTTAAACTAAATTTATATTTTAATATTTCTATACCAATTATCACAACGATAATTTTGTTAAAAATGTTTCACAAAAATATTATATTTTATTTAATCATGAAATTGTGTCAGTGGCTTGTTAAGTACAAATAAAAGTGTAGATACCCATTGTCAGTTATATCGAGTTTATAGGTACCAGTGTGGCACACATGTATGTCGACATTAAGGGTGATCAATTTTAAGCCTTTTTATATTAACTAATTTATGATTATCACCAAAATTATTGAAATTTCATTTTAGTTTTGACATCTAAGATTCAACATTTACCAAATCATTTTTAACTCATTGATTTTATAAATATTGCTAACAATTATTTATTATAGCAATGAGCAACCGCATGTGCTGTGTACTTAATTGTAATAATACATGTTATATTATAGTAAACACGTGATATTCTACAGTTCTCCAAACAGACCTCACGAAAAAGATTTAAAAGAATATTGGGTAAAAGTTGTTAAACGTTCATAGTAAGTAAATTATTAAATATTTATTTTAGTTTAATTAAAAAAAGAAAAGTAGTTATCAATGATTATATATTATATTTATAGTGAAAATAGTCATTTATGGCAACCAACGGCTCGTGATTTAGTTTGTAGTCACCACTTCATTCAATCATTAGCAACAAAAGATCTAAAGATCCAAGGAGTCCAGTATATTATGTTTCATCTGCAATATTTCCTAAAATGTAAAAAATACAATATACTAACGAACAACAAAATTATAGGTATCAACAAAACCTCTAGTATCAAGATAATGATCAAAAAACATTTAAATAAAGTACTATCTTTAAGTTCTGACAGTATACAATGACCCAGGTATAAAGTATATAAACAATACAATAAAATCGATAAGAGAACAATAATTAATACCTTACTCAAAGAATTTAGACAGAACTATCATAATTATCAGTGTATAATTGACTATACTAAAATTAAAACAGAGCAGCTAAACATAATAATTGAACAAAGAGCTTACATGTTTTCACGATACAAAAATAGTTTATACTATTAAAGTTTTGGTGGCTATAAATCTTAGCGGTTTTATCTATTTTTTGTCCAAGTCATATGGTGATAGAACAATAGTGATTCGTATATTACTAATGATAGTAGATTATTATCATTATTAGAACCAGGGGATGAAGTCCTGGCAGATAACAGGTTCCAAGCATTTAAGTAGCCTTTGAAGGTTTAAAAAGTATACTGGTTGTACCACTTTTTCTTTACAATGTACACTTTTCCGAGGATGAAGTATTAAAAACATATACTATTACTAGTGTTGCGTACACATAGAAAGGGTTTTTGGCAAAATTGAAAACATATTTAATTTTAAATAAAATTACCTACTATAGATTTGTTACTATATGTTGATAAAGACATAATACATGTTTGTTGCGTGTTAACAAATTTATAAAATCCTATAATAAATGATAAATGTATTTTAAAGAAAATGTGCTTAATATATTATGAATAATTATTACATAGAAATAAGATTCTGCAAATAAAAAGTAAAATAGAAGAATTCTAGTCTAATATTGGTTTTAAGGAGGAAATATATCTTTCAATAGTTACAGTCACTGATTCAATTTTGTTGTAAACAAACAAATTATATTTTTCTAACAGTACATTAATATCTGGTACTGGGTAAAATATTGATGACATGGATTGAAAAATATCTTATCATTTTCATATTTTAAGTAACACTGATTTTACCTTGTTAACCTAATATTTTTTTCATTTAATAGAGATATTACAAAGTTTTTTTGATGTTCAACAGATACAATTTTAAAAGATTTAATTTTATGTACTTTTACTACTCTAGCTGATTAATAATTTTTTAATTTTATGCTATGAACCGTTCTTAGATTGATTTTTAGTTGTATTAAATAATTCAATGACTTCACATTAAATTTTTAAAATATAACTCTTTTTAAATAATATTGATTTTCTGTACAGTTAAAAGAAAGAAACATTTCAAACTTAAAACAAATTTATTTAATTTAATTAGTATATCAAACAAATATGTTATCAATAACAATTTTTACTTAGTCTATGATATATTCTGAACACTTTTTGCTCTTTATGTAGGCCTCAAAAGTGATCTTTGATAATAATTCTTCTTCATTATTAATATAATAAATAGTATCAACTATGTATTCGCATTTTTTTTCCAGTACAATGCAGAATTACAATTAATTACATTTCTCAAGAGATTTAAGATAAAAAAAAAGAAAAAAAAAGAGAAAATGTAAATTTAACAATTCAATACAGTTTAATTTAAATTACAAGTTTCCTCCAATGTCACTTTACAAGGTGGTAACACATTCATCTAATTACA
This sequence comes from Melanaphis sacchari, assembly GCF_002803265.2. Lineage (NCBI taxonomy): Eukaryota > Metazoa > Arthropoda > Insecta > Hemiptera > Aphididae > Melanaphis > Melanaphis sacchari. The sequence goes on along the minus strand of NW_020271162.1, from coordinate 1,548,412 downwards.
TAACTAGTAACAAATTAATATCTATTTGGTTGTTGGGTTTTGGTTATTTTATTGAATGATCATGTTTACTTTCAACTAATTTGAATCATTTATTATTTTTGAATTTAAATTCATAATTAATACTTTGAAACTCACACTTTAGAATTATATCAGATTGTATCATTTTTATAAAAAATAAATAAATTTATTAACTAACAATTTCACATTTAATAAGCGATTATTTATAAACATAAAGATATTAGATAATAATTTAATTTACTTTGTTGTGTAATAAATAAGAACCATCAACTTTTAAAACTACCTATTAAATAAAAATAGTAACATGTACATAACATTTCAATATACTAATAATAAAAGATCTTATAAGTTTTAAGTCAAAACGCGCTATTTTTCACCACATGCACAGTGCCTATAGCGTATTCTATAAAATATTGATTTTAATTTGTCAATATTTTAATGCAAATTATTGTTGTAATTGTTGACAGCACTGTCAGTACTATCATAATTAGTATCACTTAAACTCATTCAAAAGTTTATACTAAAATAAAATATTTATTCAACTCAATATTCTAGTAAAAACGATTTTCGTTACCCTTTCAGTACTAATTAATATCAAAAATTTATTGGATAAAAAATTAAATCAGTATAGCGCTCGATATTTACAACTTAAAGCATTATTACAATTGCTAAAATGTATACAGTACACTCAATTATAAAATCATATACAATAACTATTCAAGAAACAACAAGTTGCAACATTTTTAAAAACAATATTGGAATTCGAAAATAACAATGATTTATACAAAAGGTTTGAATATTATTCACTGTAAATGTTATTATAATAACTATAAATAAATTCAATGTATATATTTAGATAAATAAAATACTATTTGAATTCAAATCAGTCTAGAAATTTAAACTTTGATCTTTCCAGACAAGCTAAAAAACTAAAATCTTATCAATAACAACAAAGAATATAAGTTTTTTTTAATAAACACGAAAAGCAGCAAAAAACATACAATATGATTAAAATATTCTCAATAGCGAAAAATAAAAGTATAGTATATAGATGAAAAAAAATATAAATTCAAAGCCAACAAATATCGAATTTATTTAAAACGAAATGTTTTTTTTTTTTTACTTAATAGTATAGATATATTCATCAATTAACTATTATAAAACCAATTAGTGATTAATAAACATAGCGATTCTTTCTACCAAAGAATTTCGAGAATTTCCGGAATTAATATTACATTTTTTAATAATAATGTATCTCATGATGGATGCCATCAGCAATATTTTAATTATTTAAGCTTTTAACTTTATACTCTAGATTATTTATAGTTTTTTTATAATTCTTTACAATAACGGAAATATATAACAAAAGAAATATATAATCTTAAAAATAAAAAAATTCACCTTTTCTTTAGACTATAGTGTCTACTGTATGCACTAAAAGTTGTTTGTCGCTTAATTATTTAGCTTGGAAGGTTTTATTAAATTCAAACCATAAAAAGCATGAACTGCTTATACAGAAATATAGAGTGGATGAATTCCCAAATGAAAATACACAGGAATTAGATACGTAGGAACCACGTATTAATTTTGTTTCAGTTCTAATGTTTTAAGTTACTGGATGATACTATAATACTTACATCAATCCGATTTTTGTTATTTAGTGTTTGTTTTACTTCATATATGTTAACAATGTAACATAAAAACAAATTCCGACAATAATACTAATAAAATAGATACACTCAAAATACATATATTATGCGTGTCTGTTTGATTCTTTCTTGATCAAAACAAACAATTTATTAGTTTCACACATAGATAATTATTCAACACTTTCTTAAAAATGAAAATAAAATAGTAGGTTGAAGCCGTTGAAGACATGAATTATGATTTATATTTAATTTTAATTAACTGTTTAATGTATATCATTTACGTAAATCTTGTACTTTATAAAGCTAATAAATCCATAACATTTTATTAGTTATCAATGACATTTCAAAAGCAGTCGTCTTTAGATAATACCATTTATATAAACTCATTAGCACTATACAACACATTATTTTACTAAAATAGGTTTCAACTATTCAATAATTAAACATTTAAACATGGCCGATTTGTGAAACTATATTTTGTTTCTTAAGTTGTAACTTATAAAGCTATTATACAAATGCATTTCACGAAAACAAAAAGTAGGTATATAGCAGAAATAATTCTATACAGATATACCTATTAAAAAATAAAGATTTTATTTTATTAACATCCATATAAATATTCATAGTAAATTCGAACAAAATTAAAAAATCCTTTCCTTTGAATAAAACAATAATAATATCGTTTTAAAATGTATCCGTTATAATAAATTTTGAATATGTATACTAACAAACATAGTAGCCATTACTGGATATAAGAACCAAACAACTTTATTCTTAAACAAAAATACAAAAGTAAACATAAAAATCTAATGAAATATACTATATAGCAATCCATTACAACGAAGAAAAAATAGGATCCTAACATTTTTTTTTTCTGATATTTATTGGACTGGAAAAATAAATAAACAATTTACCTAACATAATATAAAATAAAATAAAAATATTTCATTTCCTATCTTAAATATAAAAAGATCCCCCCATAAATATTTAGTATTACATGTATGAATATATTTATGTTATAGAATGATGGCAACATAAATATTTATAATATGATATTACATTTTTTATTCGATTTGTCAAATTCTTAGTTTTTCATTTTTTTTTATTTTTATTTTTTTTTTACTTAAACTTTAAATATTAATAGTGTATACAATAAATTAAACAAACGACGATCGTTAATTGTTATTATTTGTAACTTACACCATAGATGACGTGTACAGTATACACAATATGTACACATATAACGATATTATTTTTCGCCACCTACATAAAAACATATTCTAGAAGGCCACATGATTTATATTCCAACGTCAAACAACACATACATATATACTATATAAATATATTACATCAATTTCGATAAACATGAATTGATGTTATTTTGTATGCAGTCTTTGGGATAATCAAATGAAGGTACGTACACGTGGCTACGTACTGAGAATACTTAACTACTTTGAGAAAACAATTAACCTGTTAATAACTGTAGTTAGTATAGTAGGACCAAAATTATGTTTATTGAATTGTAATAGTCGCCCTCGGGATGACAGTATTTTCTTGAGATAATGAATATAAATGGATAATTAAAATTATTAAAAGTTATTATGATTACCAATAGCTTGATAAACAAACTTTAACAAAATGTAAAAAGTTATAAAAAAAAATCATCACAATAAGTATTTTTTTTTTATATATATATATAATATATTTTAAGCCACACAAATGATTTCTTATTAACTAAAAAATAAATGAGAACTCAATTTGAAAACATCTGATAAACTAATATGAGCATTTCCATCATAATATTTTGAATAAAACTATTTTAAAGCTTAATTGGCAAATATTTTATAAAGAACAAAGCTATGATTTTGTATACAAAACTATTATTATGAAAATAACACCATTTGTAATGATAATTCGTCAAAAACATTGTGCGCTCCTTCATAAATATATTGCTAACTTAAAATACCTACTCTAATGGCAAATAACATCACAATACGTATACAATTGAATAATTTGATAACTTTTTTACTATGTAAAATAATTACAATTAATTCAGTACATGATCTCATAAATTTGATAACTATAATAACAAATAATATATATAACAGAAAGCCCGGAAATGGGAAAAATTTGATATAATACTACCCTACAATAATGAGTATTATAAATTAATGTTCTTGGTTGCTTGCGTTTCGCTGCCACTAGGAAAAATAAAATTAATGATACAAGTATATAAGCATACTACTGAGTAATACTGGTTTGAATAAACATTATACTTCAATACTCTTCATCAAAGTAGTTGAATAATTAGTTTAAATCAAAAGGTAAGCGGTATTAATTGGGTTAACTAACGATCCAGTATTACATTCAAGATTACAAAATTGTATATACAACAATCGAAAGTTATTATTCTTAGTCTAAAGCTGCAATACGACAACTTTAACGGTAATATACCATACTATCAGTATGAGGAAAACAGGCACAGATGTTGCGAAACGAAGATAACTGCAGATGAATAATTATAATATTGAAAAAAAAACATTAAACCCGAGTATATAATATTTAGGTAATGATGTTTACAGAACGTTTAAATTTATCTTAGTATATATAATATACATAATATTAGAGTTGTACGGACGGTGTATAGTAATAATAAATACATAGTTAGGTACTAAATTATTTAAATACAGTTTAAAAAAAACCGGAAATATCCTTCTGATGTATAATTAATTTTGAGAGTACTGACAAGAACTAATTATTAATTGTTGTTTGATTAAAAAAAAAAAAAAAAAAAGAATTAAGTCACAAATCCTGTAAGTATAATAATAATTTATAAGTGAGTAGTTTATGTTATTCCACTGCCACAACGAGTTATCTTCATCAAACAGTTTCTCCACAATCGACTAAAAATTAATTTATAATATGATTTTTTTTTTTTAAATTTATACATAACAAAATCTATTGAATAAATCGACAAAAATTTTTTATTCCCACTTGTTAAGTCGTGACACGCACGTCGATGAATATCAGTCTAATACGTGTCTAATATTAAAAAATACGTTCCTGTATACCACTAGATAAATAATAATAAAATAAATAGGGCAGAGGACATGTAGCACATTTATTATTTTTTCAATCGCTAAGAAAAGCCAGCTGAAAACTTATTTCATCTTATGATAAAGCAAAACTTATAGTATTATACTATTATGCTGAATATTTTAATAGTTTTTAATTTTTAAGACATGTTAAAGTTTATTTTTATTTATCGAGTCGAATGTTTCTATTTTAGATTATTTTTCAGATTTAATTATAAAACGTCAATCAGTTCTTAATTCATTAGATTATTCAAAAGTCTCCATACACTAACGAAATAATTTCGGGTCGACTGAGTAATTATAATGTATAAGACTAGCCTTATTAGGTTTTATCCTGGTCAAATTTAAAGTCATTTCTATTTTCGATGCTATTTATTAGGTAATTAAACTGCTAGGTAAAAATTGTGTAATAGCTTTAGGATTTTTAAGTGCACAAGTGTTTGCATATTTTGTGCTGTATTAGTGCCACATATCATGTCCTTTGCCCTAATAACAAACCTCAGCCATAAACGTAAAAGGTACACAAATAAAAATGACAGGTCGATCGTTACGCATTTTTATTAGCTTTTTGTTAATATTCAATTCGTAATTATGGTGATCTATGGAACTGTTACGGATGCATACACGGATGTTTTCGGGTAGGCGTTATATAGGTATTATAGGTATTATGGATATTATTTTATTCTGTGGTTATATTATATCATCCGTAATCGTGTAATTGGGCAATTATTAATAAAACGATAATGTATACACGGAACGAGAGGACAATATATCGCGGTTAATTGAACAAGGCGAATCGCGAAAAAAATAAACAATCGCCAATCGGTAACAACGATAAAATTAATATTAATCTCTTTTCGCAGCCGGACAATCATCTTATTACCGTTGCGTTCCTCCGCCACGGTTAGTCATCCATCGCGTCTCCCACCGCCGAACTCTACGCGCACGCGATACCTATATTTTATCGTAAGCGTGTACACTGTACAGTCATCGACGTCGACACAATATTATTATTATTATTATTATTATTATATTATATATATATATATTATATATTTATTATGTCGGTGAACGCGCGTACAATATTATAATATATTGCGTACAACGTCACTATTACTATATACCATTGCATACATATAGAGCGTCTGACCTAGTGCTATATTCTATTATAATATTATTATTTATCATATTTCGCGTTATTCTCATTCACTTTCCAAGCGCTACTCGTTTTCAATAGGTGCGCCGCCTCCTATTGAATACAAGACAACCGAGAGACCTAAAAATAAAAACGATACCACATGATGATAATAACAATCGTATAATGATGATATTATAGTACATCATTATCGTCATTATCATCATCATCATCATCATCATCGTAGTCGTAGTCGCAGTCGTCGTCGTCGTCATTGCTATGCGAACGCGGAGGCGGGACCGTAGATTATAACGACGTCTACGACACACGCGGACATCATAGACGACGGCGAAGACGATTACTACGACGACACAAACGCAGGAGAACTCGCAGAAGACGTGTACTCGAGATGTATACGAACGAAACAAGAGTCATATTATTATTATTATTATTATTTTCCGTGCGGCAGTCAACCGGTTTCAGTGCTCGCGGAGACGGGATCGGTTTTTTTTTTTTTTATATTTTATCTCCTAGATCAAAACAATGACGGGCGGGCGGGCATGACCCGCGCGCGAGACCGCCGGTGGCCGGGGCGGACGAAAAACCGGTCCGGAGCCATGTGCAGCGTGCACACGGCGTACCTGTATACTCGTAGTAATAATAATAATAATAATAATAATAATAATATAAACGATAAACCGGTAAAACGCGAGCGAAGAAGGTACAATAACAACAAAAAAAAAAAAAAAAAAAAAAACGATCATCTGAGGAAACATTTTCTCCCTCCACCCGCTGTTGTGTGAGCAGTGTAATATCTTGTATAGTAATAGTATAGCAACACACACGATTATGAAACGAAAATAATATTATCGTCGTAAATAAGGGGCAACGGAACAAAAACGAATCGAGGCCGAATTTATAATAATAATAACGTAAAAATATTATTAATAATAATACGCTGCACGGACGCAGAATTAAGATGTTTTTTCGCCCGGGAGCAAAACGTTATATTTACTCTCACCCCTACCCGCCGCCTTCCGACACGCCGACACTATATTATAATTTTAAACGATGAACAGCGTGGAAAAAAATTAATAATTTCCCCATATTATCCATGCCGATGAGTGGTTTTATGTTTAAACTGTCGAGCGACCGACGTGACTGAAAATTCGCGTATTGCATATTATAATTATGATAAACACAATATTCTCAGTGTTTTATGTTGGACCGAATTTATTCTATCTATTATTACGTTTTAATGTGATAACCGATAACGTGATATTTTATCTGTATGGGCAGCAAAACATTTAAACGAAGTACACAAGCATAAGTATGTTATTGTATATACGAGTACCAAGTTGATATAAGCCATATAACTATACTATAGTTTATAACATTACACACAGTTAACATTTCTGTTTAAAATATTTTTACCTGTAATATGTGCCCACCCTTTATAATTTAGTTTTGTGCAATAAAATAAAAAATATATATACATAAACTGTGGTCTTCGGGGGGAATACTAACGTGAACACTATCGAGAAGACCATCGTTACCAGTGCGTTTCCGGATAAAAACCAACAACCTAGACAAAAAAATCCGCAGAATCGTTTACGTGATCCGAATTTGATTAAGGAAATAACGTGTGGGCATCTTTATAGCGGTAGCCACCGGTCATCACAATTCTCTCTAGAACAGTACCTTTAACTAACATATACCGCTCAGAAATGCAATATACATTATACATAATGTATAAAAACAAATATCATCAATGTCGTTTAAATGGATTAAGAAATACAATAATATAAACATGGTCATTGCTTAGTTAGACATACAAAAATCTCGATTTCAATACAATTTTTAAATTCAAGTATCTATTAAAGAAATATACATTAAGTACATAAAATACTTAAGAGATTTAATTATATTTTAATAGCCTATGTTGCATAATAAATATATAAATATAAGTATAGTAAGAATGTATACTGTATAGTTTATTAATAAACTGAAGTTTGACGTTAAACGTCAATATTTTGTAATAAAAAAAAATAATCACGATATCTATATCTCAAAAATTTCGAAAGGGCAAACTAATTTTTGTTCACTTTAGCTTTTAAGCTTTTTGGCTATTATCATTATAAATATATATTATATATATTCAATTAATTAAATTTTCGTAAGAAAAACTAAACTCCGGCGAAATATTTTTTTTTTTAAATACATTTAACTACAAACACTTGTTATTCAATAATAAATTATAACATATACATACATACCCACATCCACATAATTGTACTGCTATTCAGAAATAAAATTTAAAAATCCTGGAAATGTATTAGACCTATGTTGTGTTTTGTATCAATAAATACAATTATGTTTAATATACGAAATGTTTTCCAAAGCAATAAACTATAATTTCAGCGTAATGAACTTGAATCAATTATTTAATGTAAACATTATTTTATATGGCTTATTAATAAATTAGTCATCAATTGTACAGACATAATATACCTATAAAAATGATAAAATGTATTTTATAGCATAGTTTAATTTTTGAAACAAAATACTAAAACTATCTCTATCTACATTTAGCTATTTAAGGGCTATTTATGTCAATATTATACATAAAGCATAGGTGAAGAATAGATGATTTTAAGTCTTTATTAAACTGTATAATGATAAATTATAATATGACACATGACTTAACAATTTATAAAACCTGTCAAAATAGAAAATAATTATTATGTCCGTGTGTAACGCATTAAATGCATAGAACATTTAAACACTTAATTTTTTAGTTATAGGTACTTTATACTAGGTATTGATATTAATATTTGATAGTACATGACAAATGAAGCAAAAAAAGTGAAAAGTTATCCGTGCATAGAGATATCTAATTTTAAACAATCTTAAGAATAATCCTAGACATAAGTAATTAAAATTATTTAAAAATATATATAACTATATATAACTATCAATCACATTTTATAGTACCTAAATCATTTTATTGTAACATGTTATTTGTACTTATGCAAATCTCATTTAATTAGGTATCTAATACATAAAAAAAAAAAAAAGTATCTAATACATAATAGTTATTTATAAAGCACAAAAATGTGTTGTATTAAATCATATTATGTCAAGTAGATTAATGTACAATAGCAACTACAGTTTCTATATCTTCCTACTTTATTAAATTACTGAAATAAAATTAAGCTTTTTATGTTTATTATTTTTCTTTAAAAAGTTTAATTTAATAATTAACTCTATTAAAACAAAAGTTTTATAATTAAAATTTAATTATTATTTGTTAATAGCAAGAATTAATTTTAAAATATTCTTATACATCAACCGTTATTTTTAAATAAATTTAATAATTTAAAATGTATTTAATTAAGTAATTATTCTTATTTAGATATTTTACATTCTAAGCTCTAGCAACTCAAATCTAAATAGTAATTTTTTTTAATCACGTCTAAATAATAATGCATTTCTACAACTATATGCAAAGATTTAGTTTGAAAATTTATTTACAGAGTTCGCTTTTTCTGTTAATCATATTATTATACATAGGTATTAAATTATATAATATATATGTACATAGATACTTAAAATATATCAATTTGCATACAAATTAAATATTTGTTGGTTTATTATTAATTTCAATCTTTAAATAACAATCATCAACTATACTAAATTCGCGTTCATTAATCAATTATAAAAGATAACTCTGTATTTATAACAGTAATTGTGTATGTTAATTAAATTGGGTTATTGCTCCACATATAAATTTGTTAATTCTAATAAAAAGTTAATTCTACTCCGAAAAAGTAGATTTGTATAAAAAATATGATACCATTTTCCAAACAAGAAAGTATTAAGTGAAGTCAAATCATTATGATTAAAAACTGGGTATTAAAATAATAAAAAAATGTAGATAAAAATAATGATAACACAACAAATAAAATTAATTGATATTTTTTAAATTGTACGGAAACTGATTCTAAGTAAATTAATAGTAAAAAAATTAATGCCATTATACAATCTTAGAATTATTATTAATAAAAATAACACAGCCAAACTTTGATGTTATTCCGACTTAATAATTAAAATAATTTGATCTTAACATTATCATTATAAGCGCCTAAAATATGTAAAATAACTATATCTATAATTTTTGTTTCAGAATAAATTTTTGAATGTATGAATGTATAGAAATCATTATAAAATATGTAACAAAATATAAACAGTCTTTTGATGAGTGGCTAAACACATATTTTCTATTTTTCTTTTCATTACACGTTAAATTTTCCTAATATATTTAACCATAAATAATATGTATAATATTATACGCATTTTATTACATAAAAATAATTTAAATAATTTGGTGTTACTAAAGACTTAATAATTATTTTGATTGTTATATTACGTTAATTTTTATAATTCAATGGTTAAGCGCACATCAGTATTAAATACTCATTAAGTTACAAAAATTATTTTTATTTATTTAAATACACTCATTTGAATTCTTGTTATAAAAGTAGGATATAGTCGTGCATAAAACACTATTTTAAATTGAAATATATTTTTATACCTCCCAACAAAATTTAGGTTTCATTCGTAATAACCACGAAGCCTTAAAAGTACAAAAATAAATTAAACTGTATAAATATGTCATAAACATGATTTCATAAAATATGACTTCAGAATAAATGAATAATAAATTGATTGCAATAAAATTATAACTACTAAGAGTACTATTTATAATTTAAAACCAATAACAAAATGTCAAATCAATTTAGGAAAAATCTAATATTAATATAAGTTATTCCTTTTAAAATATTGTATTTACAAAATTTAAATTATATATTAATAAATTGTAAACATAAAAATATTATAATGTATAGATAAATATTAAAAATAGGTACAGAATAATACAGACTGTATTTGCAGGAGCTTCCTTTATATCAACACAGGATAATATGTTGTATTTCTAAGATATTTAATAGGAAACCAACGATAAAAACAGCAATTGTCAACATTTTTCTGGTGATTTTTTTAGTAAATAAAAACATTTGAGAAAATTTAAAAATTATCTGTTCAAAGTATTTATAGAAATAAATAGGGTGGCATACTTCTTCAACTCAGACAAATTTTTACAAAAAAAAGTGAAAGTAAATAATAAATAAAAAAATAATGACATGCCAATACAAATAATAAATACTCAGTGCACTTTAGTCTTTAATCGAAAACTAAAATAAGAGTAGATATCTAATGAAATTGTAAATCAAATAAAATTGTTTTAATTAATTTTAATAAATAATGTACTCTTTTTTTTTTTTAATTAGTTAAAGCATTGAAATATTTAATACATATTAAAAAATAGTCTACAATGAAAACTTCTACAAAATATCAAAGTGTATTGGTGAACAGAACAAATAGAGGCAAAGTACTTTTTAAGCATTTTATTTTAGGAAGCAATGTAAATTTAAAGAAAATGTTAAATTTTTAAATGCCATCTAAATGATTATATTATATTTAATGTATTTTATACGTGAATTTTTTTTTTTTTTTTTAATTTGTATTATTTTGTAAAAATTCAATTATAGTTCATGTTTAATATTCAATAAGTTTGAACACTGAAAGTCAATCCATAAAAACCACAACATTCTATAAAATGTACGTATTTAATAGACAAATCGGATAATATATTAGCATTATTAAGTTAGTGGAATAAAAATTATTATTAAATTACACAATGTAAATTCATATAAATATACTCTGAATACACTTGAGAATAATTATAATTGATACATTTTTAGACCATGTTTGATTGATAAATAAATATAAGAATGATCAAATTGAATTATCATTTATAAGTATATTTAATATTTTAATCTGTTGACTAAAATATCCTCAAAGTAAAAAAATAAATTTATTAAAGTTAATTTTTTGGTCTGTTTAAAATTATTTAATAGGTGCTTGAAATTAAAGTTAATGCAAGATCTAACATTTCACAATCTATTTATTTATTTATATTTACTACTCTGATACTAAAATACTAGATCATTATTTAATAGGATGTCATTCTATTTGTTATTAACGTATTTATTTAAACCCTATTTTCTAATTAATTATGTTTAATATGATTAAAATTATTTAGCTTACAAAAGATTTGATAATACGTGAGATACGAATAATAAGTAAACAATAACAGACTTATTTAAATATATAATGTAACTAGGAGTATAAAAAAATATATTAATTATTTTTTTGTTCGGAAATTATTTACATTTAAATAATACTTTAGTATAAATATAAATATAAATATCAATAGAACTTAAATAAGTAATAAAAATTATTTTATATTTTTTTCAAGTCCTTATATAATTTTATCTTACAGCGAAAACTGTATAAATAGAAGCGAATTGAAGGTATTACTCTGAAACCATGTATATTACATTTTATCCAAAAGGGAATAGAAGTTCGTCCTCTATACCTTTAGAAATAATAAATTTATTCACCAACAAACCGTTAGTACAAAACTTATCTGTTACAACATCTATAAGCTTCATATTTGACAATAAAAGTAATAATTTTATATTTTATAACAAAAGACAAATATCACAAAATATAATTTTTATTTTCTTCTGATTTATTAAATAAAAATTATGACTTTAGTTTATAAAATCTCCAGTTGAACATTTTGCGGAACAAATGATTTTATTTGATAGCAATTGTTTGCACAAATATTTAATTTAGATGTAAAAACAATGAAAAATATATTATTGTTTTGGTGGTAAGACAATTATTAGATTATTATTAATTACAATTTAAATTATATTCTTAAATTTAATTATTTACTCAAAATTCGATCACATTTATCACACTTTGGTTATAGTGTTTTATACTACATCGGTCACAACTATTATTTGTAAATTGTAGTAGATTGATATTTTAAATTACCACTATCGTCTATAATAGAACAACCGAGTCTTTATCATGTTTGTAAATTGCGACGCTATCAATCTCCTGCGCCGAACATAATATTATAAAATTTCCAACATTATTTTTACTTATTAACATACAATAATATTTAGAAAAACATTTTACAAATACGTTTTTTATAAGAAATCTAAGTTTATATATGTACATGTTATTTATAAATTTATAAATAGTAGATAAGTACAAATATTATGATTACCACACTAAACATTAAAAGCTATACTATAATATTTTGAATCTGAAGAAATATGTTTAACTCGTTATCGCATATTAATAATATTTCGATTGATGGACTCTTCATAAAAATAAATTTAATTTTAACAATTATTTATACTATTATTTATAAAATATATTATACTAAAAATCAAACCATCAAAAGTAAAAACCGAATTTATAATTAATTGAAAATTATTGATTTTAGTTTCAAATAGTATATCGTTTTTAATTATGTCCATAAACTCGATTTTGAATCAAAAAATGTTCTAAAAGTTCCACACAGCTCTTTATATATGCAGACCATTAAATATAAACATATTTTAAATTAATGGGTTTTTAGAGGTTTTAAAATTGTTTAAATAAATTTTCTTGAAAGTATTACTTGGCTGATGTAATTTTTTTTCTTATGGTATCGCTACATGGGGGTGAACCGTTTGCACAATACTTACACCCAATTGCATAATACTTAACCCCAACACAATACTACCCTTAAGATGTAACACATTAAAAAAGTCGTTTCTTCACCTGTTAATTTTTATTTTGAAGAGGTCTAATAATAATGAATATACATAAATTGTAAAATTTTAATATGAATAATATTATGAGTTTACCTATACTCTAATATACCTAAAAATATAATATTTATTACATACCATTTTTTAATTTTACAACAGTATAATGTTTACATATAAACATTATAAATATATAGGTACGAATACAATAGGTATAATAAATTAATACATAAGATAATTCACTGTCTCGTATTAAAGTTCTTTTTTAAAATGTCTAGTTTAGGTGTCAGATTTGATAGTTTAATATAAAATTTGAATACTTCTAAAGTAACAAATAGATATTATACGTTTATTAGTATATACCTTTAAATACATTAGAAAATTATTGTTTTTAAAACATAAATTGTAAATTATTTTTATTATTAAATATTAATTAAATACTAAAATAATATTAATATTTAATCAAGATGAACGAATAGCTTAAGCCTATATGTAGTAGGTATATGTACCGGTCTATATTATATATTGCTTTAATTTACTTATATAATATAAATAATAAGTAATTTATATATTTTTTTAATATTAAATAACAATCTATACGACATGAAAATGATATATATTGCAGAATACTTAAATTCTTGATACCTATTTTAATTTAAATTATTAAATAAATATTATTGGGTAAAAACACTATAAACACTACAAACCATGACCATGTATCTTGAAAATAATCCAATACAAAAATAAACATTAATCTAAATGTTCATTCGATAGGAGCTAGGAGCAATTTCAAATTTCAATGAGACAATATACAATACACAGTTCCGAAAATGTTTAAAATAATTCATTCTAACGATTGAACTCAATTTTAACAAATAACTATAAATTTAATTCAATGTACTTTTCACTTTTTTTGTAAAAATTTTACTTTGTGTATTTAAATGTTCATACATATTTCATGCAGCAAACACGTTGTAGTAAAAAAAAATTAACTGGTAACACTTGGCCTATATTTCAAAGTTAAACGCGATTTCCAAAACTAAAATAACTACTTTTCGCCCAATATATAAAATTTAATTTACCTAGATGATAAAATAAGATAACTATAGTGGTGGTAATATTACAGTGGTCCTTACATAAATATGGTGGTTTGTCCTTGGCGAAAACTATTTTATTATTATAGTATCCTTTCCCGTGATATAAAACCTACATAATAAATATAAAAAACTTATCATTCACTACCTGCTACGAACAGGTTTTGTTAGAACAACAATTGAAATTTGAAAACCATAGAATACAATTATTATTACAATACAATAATTATTATAACATTTGAATATTTGTTAAAATACACTTCAAAACATGTGTGGCTGTCACCGAAAATAATATAAAATATTAATTACAATGTTCCTCAAACATTTATATTATGGGTAGATTTATATCATATTAAACATTACCCACATATTTAGTTTCATAACAACTTTTTATCAACAAACATAATTTTAATATACTTCAAAGTAAAACAGTATTCCAATAATTAAAATATTAATATCATAATAGAATATGATCAACAAAACTACATATTAAATTTTTAACTTTTAGTTAAATATACGAACAAAGTATAGAATATATATGAATGGAGATACGTCAAAAGCTTCGAAAATGTAAATACACTAATTTGATGTTTTAAAATATTAGAAATCTAATGTGTTTTAAATGTTTGTATATAATAAAATCATACTTTATGTTTTTTTCCTTAACTAATTAATTTTACGATTAGAAAAAATTTTAAATTAAATTAATTTTACAGTATATGAATGTAAAATAGTTTAAAAAATAATAAATTGGTACAGTCTGTTACTTTTATTTGTTAGTAGAACGAATTTTAGACATAAATTGTATTTATTTACACAATTGTAATTCTTTAAATTCAATCAAAAACTCAAGTTAAACGGTGGTAACATATTTTACATTATTACAATTTAACTATAATTCGAATTTAAAAAAATAACTTCAAGAATAATATTTTAAGTTGGATATTATTCCGTAAAAAGATACGTGATGTTATATTCATAAAATATTAATTATTCAACATATTAAATACATTAAACAATTTTGTATTTTAATTTTCCAATCAATCTCAATATCTTATTTATTTTGTTCAATGGTATTTAACTTAGTTACTAACAAGAAATGTCTAAATAATTTTATAATTGCATTCATAAGGAAAATAAACGTTAGGTATGATAGCGCACAAAAGGAAAGTAAATGTGAATCACGGACAACAATAATCAGAAATCGACATTTACAAACAATAGTAAAGTTAGTCGCGAAAAGACATGACAAAGAACGGCCGTTATTTCCTTTCTAGAGGACAGATTTCGAGCAACAGGAGTATATATTTTTATTTAATAAATGTACTATATAATAACAATAACATTGACAATCCAAGATTGGTTTAAATATATTATATAAATTGGAATAGGAATATAAGACGATTAGAACGACCCAAGATAACAAATTAAATTGTCATAATATTATCAATGTTATTATAATTTTCTAACAGCAATAATTATATATACAAAATTTACAATTAAAACAAAGAATAAGTACATTTTTAAGTAAATATGTAATATGTTGTAATAAGACTCGCATGTGTCACATGTGTTCTTACAAACATTCAACATAGTAAATTTGCGTATCAAGCACAACCAATTTTATGTTTTAACTTTAGTATTAATGTAAATTGACCTATAATCAAACTTTAAGGTAAGAATAATATCTGTACTTTAAATTGATTTTATAAGATATTTTAGTAATTATGGAAGTAATGAACATTTTTAAATTACAATATTCTACGTAATCATAACTCGTTCAAACGTTAAAACATCATAAAAAGCATTAAATATAGATATACTGTTCTTAACTTTAAATTTGATAATAAATTTATACTTATATCGAGACTACTATACAAAATTGATTTTGCTAAACGCAAATTTTTTGTCGCACGTTAGTAAAACAGAGATAATAGTTGCAGACGTGACGTTTTCTTAAGCGGTAATAGAATGTTTTAAGAGGCATTGAAAAATAATCATGAAGTACACACCATAAAAATGAGAATCATAAACACTTATTGTTCAAACTATATAATTCTTGAGTACTTAGACAATATTTAAAAATGTATAATATAATATATTATGTGCAAATGTAGCTACAAATTTAGTTTAAATGTTTGTATCAATACTTTTTAACTATAAATTTATAATACACAATCTTGGTACCTAATTACTCAACACAAAAATATAATATAGGTACCGTTTATCTATATTGCAAATAATTACAAATTAATAAATCTAATGATAGTATTTCTTTTCCAATAAATATACCTATTCAAGAGACGATAAGTGAAAAAATATTTCTAGATATTTAATTTATATTTTTAAAACATTTTACTATAATATAGTACTATAGCAATTATATAGATCCCCATAAATATCATTAAAATATTTTATTTTGTGATAATATTTAGATAAATTTTAGATTTAATTTAATTTTTTTTTAATTATCCAAGTAATTAGCTATTGACCTATTAAGCTATTTATCTTAATATCTTTTAAATGATGTATACGATATATATATTCAATGTTACAAATATCATATAATATATTAGAAAATCGTTTTAAAAAATCGCTAAGTAGAATTATAGAGACCTATAAAATAAAATTTGCTTATATTAGGTTTTATAACCGTAATATTTTATTAAAACATAATTATATATTTATGACAAGACTTATTTTTGCCTAGATTAAATGACACTAATTTAAAAACAATAAACAATAATCATGATGCATGATAAAATATAAGTTAGATATACCTAAATATTCATTAAAATTCTAATATAGATATAAGGAATTAAGCATACCGAAAATAATACCTATTACATCTTACGAGTTAAATTTAACTCAAATAATAACTTGAGGTTAGATCGATACTATTTTACATAGTAACATTTTTGTGAATAATTTCACTGGACATAATATATTGTCGAGATCATTATAAACTATAATAAATTGTAATAGAATTATTATAACGGCTTATTATAACTTGACCTTGGTAAACAGATTTCAACCGACCAAATAATGTTAGTAACATAATATAATGACATCATAAATTATAGCCAATACATTTTTATTTTTTTTTAAGAATTTTAATAACTATTGAAAAATATAACTAGTTAAACATAATAAAGTATTGTATGATGAAGATATTTTTGTTTAATTATTTTAAAAACCCTAAATTTTACTTTTCATATATATTTTTGTTTCTACTGTATTCTTAACAAAATTATAATAAAAACAATTTATCTTTACCATCAATGAAATCACTTTTCGGTCAAAAACTGTTAATATAGTAGAAAATAAATTTAAGAATATAATATATTGCGAACAAGAATATAATTTCTGCATTAAAAATGATGTTTTAAAAAATAAAATAATGAATAATTAAGATATAATAACATATAAAAATTAAAATTATAATATACTCCAGCATAGAAATATATCAGTAAAATTATAATATGACAATTCACAACTTCATAAACTGAAATTCATATTAACACATAAATTGTATAAAACAAATTATATACAACGTAAATTAATTTTATATTTAAAACACATTCAGAAAATTATATTTTCTTTAGATTGTTTTCAATCCCAACTAATCCCGCATTTTTGTGTAATTCTTAATTAATCCATAATACGTTTACGGTACATTATGTTAATTCTTAAAGATGAAAAGTGAAAAATTAAAAATAAATGTTATTTTGTCTGGCTGTAGTCCGTTGTATAAGAATCTTCTACAGTGCCCAAACAAATCAATAGATTCTTATATCTAAGTTAAAATGTACTTATTAAGAAACATTATTATTTTATTCATAAAAATTAATCTAACATAAACGTAATAAATTACTTTTGAACTTTTTTCTTAAAATGCAATATATAAAGGATAAATAAAAAAATGTATTATCAAACTTTGTTAAATATTTCATAAATTCATAATAAATAAGCCAATTAGTTATTTTGTTAGGCGTTATGCATTTAAAATATTATATGAAGCGTAAAAAATGAAAAACGTGATAACTAAAATGTATATTATTAAACATATATAAAAAGTATTACTCTGATTATTACATTTTATATTAAGTATTTTCGATTTTTATACCTAATACATTGGTATAGCTGTGTAAACTAAACATAATCTTACATAATAAATATAGGTACTATTAAACAAATATTAAATTGTCAAACATTAGCTCTTAAGTAACCTTAATTAGAAAATTATACAATTAATTTCGTGAGTAAAAATAAATCAATATTTTTTAATTATTTTTCTCTATTAAAAGTTCTAATAGATTAAAATGAGTACCGATTAAGTTGCTTATTTTGCCTGAATAATAAGGAAGTATATCGAATTTTTGATTGTTGATTAAAATTTAAAACGGTAACATATTATAACTCAATTTAATCTATTACAATTTCAAGTACCTAATAAAAATTAATTTATTACCTTTTAGTTATGTATCATTGTCTAAAATATAATTTAAAAATCGAATACCTCTCATAATAACAATGTTTCTAGAAATAACTCTGAACACGGTTATTGGGCTATTGGGGGGGGGTCACCTCTTCTATACACATAGTTATAATATATTGTAGAAAATTGCAAAAAAAAACTTATTAGTTGTACAGATTTATAGACAGCGAATTTTTTAAATTTTGACTACAGACTTACTATTTATTATGCATTTAGTACCGTACTACAATAATACAATATGTAGGTTGATAATAAAATGTAAACCACGGTTTTCTAATTACGCAAATTCATTAGTATTAATGATAATACAAAATATCGTTAGGAAGTATATTAGTATGATGATAGAACACGTGCCAAAATCTTTGTGCAATACCTGATAATGTTATTTTTTAAATTTGTTATTGAAACATTCTTCGGTAAGTTATTGAAAAAAGCAAATACTAGAAAATTCTTGATAACTCAGTTATAACGTCAAAGCCATTTGTATGCATGAGTATTTCACCGTTTCTATTTTTAGTAATATGTATACAATTTAAGTATTTATATTCTATACCTGGATTAAACTTGTACCAACTTTAGAAGTACCCGGAAATGACATTAATATAAATAATTGAATAATGATAAAATATTTACAAATTGTTGTTAGTTGATAGTTGATACCAAGTAATAATTATTTTTGGGTAACCATACAATAAATTATATTTAATCAAGAGACAATAATTACATAACTCTTAGATACCTCATACAAACCATTATGTCAAAAAGTATCAACATTTTAATACAGGAGTAGAGAAAACAGAATTGATTTATCGGTTGTACTCAATAACAATTTACATAGAATTATTCAAAAGTGATATTTAACGGCTAATTTTTTCTCAACTATAGTAACGTATTTTTAAGGCCGAATAACCTTTCGCTTATACTAAGTATGTCAAAAATAAACAATAACGATTTTTTTTTTTATGACGGAATCAAATTTACTAAATTTTGTTTGAGATTTAAATGATTTGTTTTCATATAAATACTGAACACGTGCTCTAATAAAATATGAATGCCTTTATCCTTACCGGTTTTAGTTCGATGTTTCTACTGGTCAATATATAATGCCGCGGGTACGTAAAACGGTTAAAATTCAAATATTTTAAATATTTTTATTAGATACCTAGTCATCTACCCTTTATTATCTACGTCTCCCTCGTTAAAGTAAATGCCCAATAACTTACCAAAGAAAGACAAACATACAATAAAAATAGAAAATCCTTTTGTTATTATAAAATACAAAATAATAATAATAATAGTAAGTATTAATTATATATAATAATATTAGTGTGAATGTCAAAACGAGACCGCTTATCGGTCGGTATAATATTATTACAGCTGGTGTAGGTACTCACGGGAAGTTGTTATGAAGACGTGGTGTCCAGGGTCTTCCGGTGCCGCGTACAATTGGGTCAGGCGTGCGTTTAAGTACAGGTAGACAGGTAGATAGGTAGGCACGTAAAATGAACGATAAAACGATGGGTGCGAAATATGGACAACGGTAGGTGGTAATATTATAACGATAATATTATAAGTGTCGAAAGTGTTGGGGGACTCGCGGCGAGTGCGCCGGCGGACGCGAAACGTCCGGAGATTATGGCATCGACGACGCGGAAACGGTCAATGAGGAGAAGATTCGTGTTGACGAGTCGAAAAAACCGAAACCAATGACGGCGACGTGCCCACCGGGTGAGACGTCGGTGGCGCTGATAAGGGGCGGGCGGCGCGGCGCCGCACGACCGTTTGATGGGTTGTTGAGCGGAGGATAATACAGGGGGGGAGGGAATTGGGCAAGTGTGCGTGCGTTTCAGCTGCTGGACGCGGCGGACGCGCACGACAACGACGAGTAACGACGTGCTGCACAGACGGCGGACGACTGGCAACTCCCGGGCCTTCGACCGACGCGGCTGGTGCGTGCCAAGCGCTCCGTAATCGTCGTCGTAGCCGCCGCCGCCGCCGTAACAGTCTCTCAGTCCGGCTGCGCTCCCAGTGGCGAGTTTGAGAGTTGACCGGCAGCGGAGGCGACGTCATTTTCCGCTACTGCCGCTGGGAAAACGTTGTCCTTAAAGAAAAGTGTGTGTATTAATGCGTTGGCGTTTGACTGGAAAGAAACCGACAACCCAACCCTCCCACCGCCACTGCAACCCGATTATCCACCATTCCCGTGTCTGGGAAACCGTCTCCTACAGTTCACCACTGCCGTCTCGGGCACCGACATGGGTTTTTACTTTTCATCCGAGCTCCTGCTAATTTAAGTTGGGAAAAAAATATCTTGCCGTTCCCCATCAACTATATCGTCTATATCGGTGGGTCGACCGCGAGACGTGCACACGAAATGTTTAAATCGATTTTTTTTTTTTATTTCTTCGATGTAATTTGATTGCGTCTACAAAACATATATTAGTACCTACACATACATATTTACTTAACTTCTAGGTATTATATATTTATAATAGAATCGAGTCAAACCGTTAATAATTTATTTAGAATAATGTAGTGTTTATATTATATTTTCCTATCTGAAAATTATTATGACAATGTATACAATATATATATATACCCATTATAGTTTATACTTATTTATACGGAAATATTTTTGCAAAACTTGGTCGTAAAGTTGTAATATTATTAGGTACGCTTCGAAAAGGAGTAACGAAAAAATAATGTTTTAAATTTATAGATTTAAAGAATATATTTTACGTTGGTTGTTATAAAAAGCCGAAACAAAAAATATGTTTCAAATTGGTCCTATAAAAAACCTTAGACTGCACAAATAAATATCGCCAACGATCTTTAAATATGTTTTTCATGACATTTTGTAAATTACATTTCCAAAAGAAAAAATCTATTCTCTTTCTGTTTTTATTTTATGTTACGACGCAGAAGTTCCCTTTAATACAAAGTATGTAGTATCCTTTACCTCTTTATACTTCGTATATAAGTTAAATAAAAATTGCCACGCACTAATTTATCCTTGAGTAATTAAATACAATAATTATAATTTATAATTAATTAAAATAATAAATATAATATTTTTAAAAAGTGTAATAATTTCTACTCCCAGTTCTAATCGCATGAATGGGATAGTTGAAATTTTTATCAATTGATATTTTATTTACAAACATATTATATCAATTGATAAGTATGACTGTTTAAATCGTGCCAGGAATATTGAAAGTAAACTTTTATTTTGTGTTTTAAATAAAGTATTATTTATTTATTATTGATACATGTGTGTATGTTTGTGTGTGTTGAATAAATATATTAAAACTATATTAAATATTTACAAATAATATTGTTTGATTAAATATGTTAATAATATAAAATTTTAAAAATAAAGTGGTTGCACCAACCACTTCAAATATAAATCTCAGTCTATTGTCTGTAAATTAATATAATAAAAATAAATATTGATTTTAATTTTATTTAAAAGTAAATTTTAAAATATTAACCTTTGTACCTGATATTGATTTATGACTATTCTACAATCTAAGGGTCAATAAATCATATCCTCACTAAATGCCTAAATGTGACATTAAAAAGTACATTATTTTTATTGTTTTGCACTAATCTTTTTTATTATATTTAATCTCATATAGGCATAGTCATCAATTTTTCAATAATTTATGATATAAATAAAATTTTTATTAGTCATTTGATTTATTAAAAAGATAGATAATAGGAATAAATATTTATTTATTAATCATATAATATAAACATATCAATAAAATGTACATCATGAATGGATATTATATATTAATGATTCTCAGATTTTTTTTTTTTTTTTATCAACAGTTTTATCGAATGTTAATATAATTTATAAATTGATAATTGAATATGTTTTCTTAATAATATTGACTAATCAATATTCACCATTGTAGTTTTATCCGCTTTGAATTTGAACTGCTGACTCAAAATACAATTATGTACTGTTTATTACTTTTATACTCAAACTAAATAGAAGTTATTATAAATTGGTATTTGGTAAAGATATTTTAATTTTTGTTTAACAACTTTGATAACTTTAAATCTCTAGTATAAAAATCAAGTGTGAAAAGAAAGTTTTGGATTGCGTTTATGAAACAAAACTGGCATAAATATGTTAATTAAAAAATATGGTATTTTTTAATTTTTTTTTTTTTTTTTTAGTTAAGAAATATATTTTAAATATTAAAAATTAAATTAAATTAGTATTTATATGCATATAACGATATAAACCAATCAAAATATTAACGTAAGTATACCTAGTTAAATATTGATAAATGATAATGCTGTAAAATAAAAACAATATATACCATGAAAAAATAATTGCTTAGAATATGAAAGTGCTACATTACTTTCAAATTTATCACCAAAAATTGCAACATACGTGCAATATTTATCCAACTTTTCACTATTTTGAAACTATAAATGTATAAAATATAAAAATAATAGTAACAAAATTAATTATTTTATATTCTTATAGACTAAAAGTTTATGACTTGTGCAATATTTCTTGTGTAGTAAAATAATATATTATAAATATTAAATTGAAAATAAATTATTTCAAACTGTAATAAATTTTATTTAAATCGTAGTTATACAAATTACCTGGAAAAAAATATGTTAATTTATTTAGTTAAAATATTTTTGCCAAAGTATATTAGTGATGTTAAAAAAACATACATTAATAATTTAAAATATTGTATCTATATAAATGTGACCATTACTATTTACATATATTAAGTTCTTTAAATAAAAAAAAAACATTCTGATAGGAATTTTTTCTTAATTTTTTAAGTAAAAGATATTTTTAAAAAAAATTCTATTTACATGCCGCGTTAGCGTTTCCGATTACCTTCCATGTAGAAAATAAATATACACTAATGTAAGTGTAGGAATGAGAACAGCATAAGGTTAATAGACTAAAAATTTAAATCAGTAAAAATGCAAAACAAATTGGTATAGGTCATAAAACAGTTATTCGAAGTGAAATGCAAAAAAGTGAAAATAAATACATATATCTATATGTTTGAATTATTGGCTATACGATAATCATATTCACGTAAAGTCATTGAATTAAGATTGAACAACCCATAATCATTTGCAAGTTAAGCAATATCACACACTGCATAATATAGGTAACTGACTTTATTATATAAATCAATACAAAGAACATTATAACAATACAAAATCAATATTATTATGTATATTATTTACTATAGGTACCTTAAATTTGGTTCTGTTATAGAACTTAATATGCAACTTATTTAATTATGTTTAATATAGGATTATTCTATATTATAACATGGGTGGCATAGGTACTATGCATATTTATAACTTTTCGTTTCTTGTAATTATTATAATTTATAGTAACATTACTAGCAGTGAAAGTACGTGTAAAGTTTTACTAAATTAAATGTATAAAATTATATCTTTAGATAAAAATATTTTATACTAAACTTACAAGCTACTGTTTATAAATAAAATTGAATAAAAAAAAAAACATATAAAATGTTATTAAAGTTAAAATATTATTAAAATAATTATATAATTATTAAATTATTATAAACTTTGTAATAAGTTTATCATTCTTACAGAAAAAAAAAATAAATAAATAAAAACCTGAGAAGTCACTCTTCAGTTTGGTAGGTTTTAAGTGTATCGTTCATCATTGAGTAGGTTACGATTGAAATGGATGCTGTATTAAATATTTTTTATTAAATTATTATGAAAAACAATTTTATTATGAGTTATAAAGACGAATCCCTGAGTTAATAATTAATATTACTCTTAATAACTAATAAAACAGTAGGTTTAATTACTTTTTATAATAATAATTGTAATATTATTATATCGTGTACATATTGTTGATGTTGATTTCTTAAGTAATTCTAAATTTATGGTATAAATATATTAAAATTAGTCTAAGTAATTTGATAATGTCATTGTGTACAGAAAATAATGATAAACAAAGTGTCAAAAAGTTTCAAATTCCTCGATTAATATTTTTGATATTGTAATAATTTGTACAATAATTTAAATCGTTATATCTATTTAATACCTATCAACCTATCTATCTATTTAATTAAATTAAGATTAAAATTTAAAATGTGAACAAAAAAATTGTTTTTTGATATTTTAAGAATGATGTGAGACTAATCTATGAAAAATCTTTTATTAATTTTTTAAGCTTTTTACTTGAAAATATTTTTAAAATAAAAACCAAAACAAAAGTGTCGAACATTTTAAATACCGATAATAGAACATTGATGGTAATAACCTTTATTGAAATCTTACTATAGAAACTATTATGAAGTTAAAGATTGAAAAAATTTTCATTTCTCTAAAAGGTGATAAGTGACGATAGATACATAAAAAAATATCCATCATTCAAAAACTAATAAATTCATCACACATTTGAGTCCACTCAAAATCGAAATAGAAAATTATAAATGATGTCAATTTAGTTAGTAACAAATTTCCAACAAAATATCACTGTTAAAATATCCAAAAACCAATATTTTTATATTTAAGGCGTTCATTCATAGCTAGGTAGCTATCTAAACCTACTGATGTGTACATTTTTTTTTTTTTTTTAGAAACTAATAGATGTCATATCAAATAAAAATTATATAGACAGGATAAAATATAGCAGTAATATAATTATTGCATAATAGATATTATGTACATATAAGTAGAATTCAAGTATAGATATTATATTTTAATAGCACTAACAATGTGTTATGACGTAGATTATAAATAAATATGATAAAGCATAATATTCTAAAATTATAAAAATTGTATTAATATGTTGAAAAAAAAAATATTGAGTAATAAAAACTATATTACAAATAGTACAATTAAAAATATTGACACTTGACGAAGCTATTTATAAACTATTTATGATTTACCTTACATTCAGTACTAACTTTTTATTTCATAAAAGTGAAACAATTAAATACAATCCATTTTTTCCTATTGTTGATTTTTTAATATTTAAATACCGTTTTTTTTTCTATAAAAAAGAAACATTTTACAAATGTCAAATAATTACATAGCAAAAAGGCAAAGTAATACAAAATACTACTATTTACAAATAACAAAATGAAAAATCAGAATTTTCAATAGGTATAGTATCGTTGTTTAGTGATTGGAAAACGACCATGTTAGGGTCGGACCACACTGCGGTATTTTCGCAGTAGAAGCAAAGTGGTTTCGCGTCGTGGTTCTTACGTTTACGAAAAACATACATGTTTAAATTTATAGTAAGCCATATATAGTGGTTTTACCGTTTGTCACCATTCACCGTTTACTTTAATTTTACATTTACATATAAAACAGTCAAAATAATATGAATAGAAAAAATAGTAAAATTTATAAATTTTAATATATGAATTATACAACATACATCTATGACCAAATATTTTTATCTATTTATTTAACACCCTTAGGGTATCCTCCCCTTTAAAAATAAAATAAATTTGATCCAAGCACATCACTGTCGTGATTTTCTTATAAATTACTAATAGATGTTGAATTAAGTTTAAGAAAACATCGTATCTGTTTCAGTTATAATGTTATATGTGTTTAGACTCGTACCTAACAAAAAATCATGTACTAGATTCTTAGTACAGAGTACAAAATACAGCTTATTACAGCAAACTAGTGTGTTATTATCAAATTTGTAGTGAAAAATATGAACTGTGCTTGAGCGAAAAATGTTTTTATATTTTTTATTTTATTATGATTCACAAGTACTTGAATAATTTAAAATTTAAAATTCATATAACTCGTTTTAAAATCAACACATATTATGACAAAAAACTCTTCAAGTACAGTTCATATTATCTTTCATAAATTCATTAAGAAGTATATAATATTAACAATAAATAAACTGTAGTAAGAATCCGGTACGTAGATTTGTTATATTACGCGTGTGTAAGACAGACAACACATAATATATTTATTACGAAAATCAATAATAAATTAATAAATTGTGTCATTACTTATTAATATTTTAATTTTTTTATTAGTAGTAGTAAATTAATTATAAATACAAATATACTTCCAAACATTAGCAAAAAATAACAGGTATACCATTTCCTCGAACAGGTTCCATTTTTATTTCGTCATCAACTAATACTATGTATTGTATACATATAAATATATATATATAGATAATAAAACATGTTTTTCAACTAGGCACTTCATAATAATTTAAACTCGGTGATTCCAAAATAAAATGAACGGTATTACTACAGTATTATATAGTACACATAATATATTATTTACATATTCACCTCTCTTCAACAGTTTAACCTGTTTCTGTTTCATATAAACATAACCACTTTTTATAATATTTATAGTTTTATATTATACTTAATTTATAGCAATATTATAACTACTTATTTGCATACTTTGCTCAATACTTATTATTTAAGAAACTTTTATTTTTTTCACGACTGCGCCGAAAGTTCAATATTTTCGATTCCAATAATTTGAAGCAATGAAAAATGATTTTATATCATCCAATGGGTGGAAAATTTACTATCCAAATCAGAATAATATATACTTTATGAGCGTATTGATAGATTTTATCGAATATATAAAAATAATACTAGCTACTAAATTGGTTACTCTCACGCTATTTGCAAATTTAAATATCAAGAATGGGATGAATAGTTATGGATTATCGTAATGTTGATAGGGGCTGGACAAAATAATGATATTTTTGACTTATGCGAGATGGAAATTTAAGTTATGAATGAAATGAAGCTCTCAGTTTACTTGCCACAAAAGATACTAGTTTAGTTCTATACTTATATTTTATTAACTATCAGGACGTGTTGTATAATATGTTTATAAATTAACTGTAGGTATTTGACACTTTTTGACAATGATGTAACGAACTAAATAATGTTAATTAAATATTCATTATACATCAAATACAGTAATTTTATGTGGTTATTGTTGTTCCTAATTGTATGTAAAATTTATCGGTGTGTTGTTGGTTTAGGGAAATCGATGAATGATGAATTCATTGTATTCGTAAAAATAAGCTTCTATTTTGTAACCCCTAAAGTCATAAAATAAATCAATATTCCACAGTTATTTGGCAGTAAACGAAATAAAACATGAAAATCTATAATCTGTATATTGCATATTATAAACTATATATTCATAATATTTTACTTGTTTTTTAGGTACTCTTTTTTACTTCGTGGCCTTTGTACTTTGAAAGAGGTTTTTTTTAAATTAATTTAAAAATGTATTCAACAAAATATGAAAACTGAATGTCCGATTAGTTTAATCATTTCGATGTATCATAGATTGATTAGGTCACTATAATACTATATAATATTACACTGTAGGTATAGGCATATTATATGACAGTGTTTCTTAATCTTGATTCACGAAATATTTTTTATGGGTTGCTAGTAATTAAAATATTAAAATAATTAAAATATACATGAAAATAATTTTAACAGTAAATTTATAAATGTCTAAGTTATGTTTTATTTGATATTTCTACGTATAGTAATAATGTGAAGTCTCGCTAGTATTGTAGATTCTACAATTTTTAGATATCAATGTATCTTTAGTAAAGTTTGTATTATATTTTTATCTTATCGGTATATGTGCTAATGACTGTCGATGTGGTATTGGTCAATTGTTCATACAATTGAGCAATAAGCAGTACATATAGACTACGAGAGTACCTATATGTACAAATGAAAAGTTTTAGTTTATGATTAGATTCTCATTTTTAAATACTTAAATTTTATATAATTTATATTAAGTTTTAATTTTTTGATGGATAAATTTATTGTTTTTTAAAGCCGCATAGGTCAACTAACTCCATCAGGCAGTTTAATACAATACAACATTTTTTTTTTTTAGTGTTGGTGGGGGTGGGTCGCGTAACCAACAAGCAGTAAATTTATGGATCACCATTACAAAAAGGTTGGGAAGCACTGCTATATGGTATAAAACATTATTATAATTTATAGTACATAACCGAATGTCAACCATTTTTGCACATTTTAGAAAAAAAATAGTTGACAGAAATTTGATAGACTGTGAATTTGTGAACACTTTTATTAAAAGGTCATGTCACGTTTGAAATCATTATTAAACACAAAAAAAACTCGGCAAGTCGCTAGACACTAGGTGCGTCAGTGTAGGTACATCGGTACATGTCTACGTGTTCATTGAGTAGGTCACTATAATGGTAGTGTTAGAATTGAATTCATCGCCAGAAACAGCCCTCAAAGATAAAAGTCAAAGCATCATTAACGTTTTATAAATGACGTTAGATAAATCAAAAATGAAGAGAATAAACAATAAATATTATATTAAAATCATTGATTTTATCACTCCGCTCAGAATTTAAAATAAACCAAGTATGCGTTTGGACCGGTTATAAAATAATATTAAAAAATTACAATTTTAGATTTAATTTTATTTAAACAGAGAAATAATCATTTTTATCAAAGTTTTAGAGGCTACCCAACCATTATATTATATTATACATTCCTATGAGTCAGTTGTTACAGTCGTTTTCTCCGTCCTAATGTTTATTGCACCATAATTTTGTTTTCGATTATTTATCTGTACCATCTTTGAGTGCATTTTTGTACAAATAAAATAAAATTTATCTTTATTATAGTTTACTCAATAAATATTATTGTATACGTAATATCACTGATTATAAATAGTACGATTTTTAATCAATGGTAATTGATAATACTATATTGTAGTATTGTGCAGTACAGCAAAATTCCGGCCACAAATTTCTATTATAGATCTTAATCTATAATAATTAATAATCAACCGTTTTCGTATCGTAATTTACGAATATACACATATACATTCGTGATTATTACATATTATTATAATATAATGTATATTATATATAGCCGTACTGGTGTTAAACGTTTAGGTAAAACGATGAGATTTGATCTACTCCAGCCGACGATACGTGTGGCACGTGCAGCCAGTAAACTGGGAATTAACACTCCGCGAAGTCGCCTAAAATATTTACTGGTTATCTTGTATAAATAGTGTCATACCCGTTATTTTGAAATTATAATTTATTAAATTTACATTATATTATACATGGGTATGTTTGGAATGTTGCATGATGATTTTCTGTATAATACTATAACATATTAAATAATATAATCATGGTACATGGTACTTATCGTTAGTTCGTTACTGCGTCTTATTTTGTTTATAAGTTAACAACACGCATACTTGTATTTTGGATGTCAATGTTAATGTAATGCGTAACGTGTAAGTAACCTCAGTTCAAAAACTGAAGCATACATTGTGATTTATCATTAACAATTCATGAGCTTAATCAAATTATGTTTAAATTATAAGAAAATATTAATATCTTTTTTTAATGTATAATGACAAATTATAAGAATTTGAAATGAATTATAACACTGAAGTATTTTTTTTCGTTTTCATTATGTTACATCTTTATTATTTTTTGAACAATATTTCATGCCCCAATAAAGCTTTATTATCAGATTTTGGCCTAATAATTATAAAATCGTACATTGGAGAACTCAGAATTAGAATTGTCTTAATATTCATACTCGTATATAAAATTATATTACTTTATTTATTATTAAATTGATTCGTTTATGAAGCCTTTTATATTATAATAACTAAATCTATATTAAATTACTGTTCTCAAATAAAAGGTTAATCGTATATGATATCCACATAAAAATGTTCAAAATGTATACTCTCTATTACAAAAACGTAAATTTTATTTTATTTTAGTATAACAAATATAGGTATTAAATAAAACAATTATTCAAATAAATGAATATTGGTATTGCTTTTATACTATTATTTTCAAAGCGTATCTATTTGAATGACAAAATCATGAAGTGAATGATTAAAATGTGCTGAATTGATTGTACATTCTTACGTGAAAAAATCTTATCATTCGAAAAATTTTACGCTGCACACGTACGTACGGGTATAGAATTTATTAAACATTGAAATAAGCACGATAAAACATTAATTAATTTCTTGTTTATAATATCGTCTTATTAATAAACCCATATTATATATTTTATATCGAGTTATCTTAATACCAAATAATAACTTATTTTAAACATTTTTTTTTAGTACTTGATGAAAATAAGTTAGATATACACATGGATACATGTGATTTCAAGTTTGTTTACTAAACAAAAAGTATCTTTTAAGTAATCTAAACAATTCATATCCCATCCATTAAAATTAAAAATTTCAATTAATAATTATATTTCCAAACTGCATTTCTTAAAAAATTTAATATTTATTATTTAATTTATGTATAAACTATAGACATTTGTAAATGACTTACGATATTTTTATTTGGAGTGGAATATACATTCACTGATTCACATAATATTATAGACTATAGTAAAGATATTTTAAATGTCTACTATAGTCTGTAGGTTAACAAAGATTTTTTAGTTAAACCTTTATTATTTTAGGGTAAATCAACTTTACACCACAAAGTGAACAAATTCAAATAATAATGATTTATCTCCGATTTCATTAATAAATTCATTGCCTTTATAATTAATTTATTTTCTTAATTGTTATGTTTAACGTTTGTGTTTAATCATAATTATTGTATTTAGATGAGTCGTAGATATGCATAAAGTCAAAGTGGAGGAAATGCTTTTAATTAACTGCTAGTGTTGTGACGTATTATAATAATGTACCTATATTGTATACCTAGTCATTACTATAAATCATGTTGGCTTTTGGACAACTATTTTCTGATTGTTTGGTTAGTCACACCGCTGAAACTAGTTTATTAAACACATCCACTTATAATTAGTGATTCATGTATAGACCTTTAAATAATTTAATTGAATGCTGGGGAGCAAATAAAAAACTTAAACTACCTACTATAAAAGGACATTATTCCAATTCTCTTTATTGGCTTCAGTTAATACTAAAAAAACATTTTTATATGAAAATATAATCTTTTTTTTACTAACTTTATTACATTAAATTTAAATTATAAAAATATTGTCTAAATATCAATACTTAAATAATTACTAGTTATATAGGTTTATATTATTATAATTATATACTTATTAAGTCATAATCATGATTGTATTTTATCTCTAGCTATATTTAGAAAACAAGTTGTTTTCACGTCAAAGCTCATGTTCAGCTGTAAATGCTATAATAATAATCAAATAATTTTTATACACAAAAGCAAAATACTATTTTTACGTTTTACGGTGACGATGCTTCTCTTAAAATCAAAGTACGGGGGCAATTCATCCGTTACCCCCATGAAGTTGGCGCCAATGACCTCAAATGTAAATGCATTGTTATTATTTTCAAACGTATTATACGATTTAATTTATAAAATATTATTAAATATAAACAAAAATTATAAATATTTTATACACAATAATTATGAAATGTCAAAAAATATTATATTATGACACTTATTATAATTCATATATTAAGTATATTTGTATTATCCCTATTTAAAAATAGGTCTATAAAAATAATAACTGAAACTTCATGTTAATCAAAACACTTAAGAGAGCACAATGATGACATATATGAACCTTTTCTGTAAAATACAATACGCAATCATACTAGATGAATTTAGATTATTGTTCTAATTGTTTTTTCTATAAAATAAAAAATATTCAAAAACAATCAAAGGATTTTTGTTCAATATGAACGAATGAGTACACAAATGCAAATTATATTTTATGATAAAAATATAGAAGGGAGAATTAATATTTTCAATTAAATTTAGCGATTTTAATACTAATTTTGACATAATCTATAATTCAAATTGTTCGAATGACTAAATCAAGTAAAAGGGTCTACACAATATTAACGATACTGTGTTTTATATGATGCAGTTTATGTGGCAATTAAAAAAGTTCTAGAAAATAGAAAACCTTCAAAAATTGTGCTCGGTAGAATTTGTTGATGAGTCGATATAGAATGATTTATAATACTTACCTATTATCTCTTTTTATTTTTTGTAAGGAGCAAAAACATTTTGAAAATTATATTATGCAAAGTAGGATGCTATATTTGGTTAAAATTTCAAGTCCGTACTTTTTGAAATGGTGGCTTCATTCTATTATTTTAATATGTTTGTTTTTTGTTTATAGGTTTATAGTAAGTACTCAATTCTGAGTTGAGAGACAAATGTATATTAGTTTATAATGGGTATTTTTTTCGTATCTGATAAAAATCAATAGTAAAAATGCTATAATCTTCTACGCTGAAAATTGTTTTTTGCTGTAGGAAATTGGATCAATTTGAAACTTAAAGAAATAAAAAATAAAAATGTTCAGTACTTTTTTTAAATAATCAGTTGGTTATTTTTTTATTCTTCCTAAGAAAATAAAAATAAATGGGAATATTTATAGAAAACTTGTTATTTTTTTATAAAATATTGTAGATTAATATTTTATTTTTTTCATTAACAATTTATACTGACAGTTTCTATAGTTATCATTGTGTATTTGTGTGATGTATAAACATTTAAAAATTTTAAATATTATTTTTACTTTTAATATAGATAATAATAATGATATTATATTTTCTTAAAAATTAGTATATAACATATAAAGTATACAATTGAAACATATACTAGTTGCTATACAATATAGTGACTGATTTAGTTTTTTTAAATTTAAATAATAAAAAAGTTTTAGAAAAAAGTTCACATTATGATTTATGTTTATTTCGTCATTTTTTTTTGTGTTATTAACACAACAATATGTAAAATCAATTTTGTTTTACAATTAACTATTATTTAATTTTTCGTATATACAATAGATATCACGAATACCTAATTTAATTTAATTCATTCAATTTTGTTTTATCCCATTTTAGATTGAAAAAATTGATTTAATGTTATAAATCTACAGAACCCTTAAGACATTTAATCATAAAATAAAATTATATTACAGTTTTTATGTGTATAGAATTTATAATTTCTTTAATTCTAAATTTGTTGAAAGGATTATATAAAATATCGTTGCTGGCATGTTGCGTATTTCAAACAAAATATAACTATAGCCTACTTGCAATATTGGGAAGCAAGTAAAGTTTCAAAGAAACTGTATAGAAAGCCAAGCAACAGATATTAAAAGCTTTGCGACGGAGTTCGAAGAATTTATTTAATTGTATATTTTCTGCGTGCCTTTATATTTATTAACAGTGCACTGGATTTAAAACATTTTTTTCTTAAATTGTTTTCTTTTGTTTATTTAATATTAACCAATGTTTGTGTTGTATAGAAATATAAATAAATACAATCTATTCACTAATCTTTTTTTTAAATCTATTATAGTATCAAAAAATAATTTGCAAAAATGCTTAGGTAATAATAATTTACTATATCTTATATATTTATAAAAATATTATGTGTGTCGTAAGTTGGGATTAAACGGTAATGTTATTGTATAATTATTAATAATTAATTGGATATTATGAATGTTTTTGCCATGAAAGGTAAATTTGTTTATTTTGCAGTTGAATTTCAAATTAATTACTTTGGATAGTATATTATAATTGAATTAAGGTATTAAATTTAAAAGAGATATTGAACCTTTAATTAGATTCATAAGAGGTGTTGACAAATCTTTCGTTATCAATTACTCAGTAATTTTTAGAGCGCGGCTCATTTCACCTAAATACGCCGTTAAAATCAAAGTTGTTTTAGATCTCCAACAACGATTGCTCTTTATTTTTATTTCCTGATAACGAATCATATGCATTAAATTTTTATGAAAATCACTCTCTTATTGTTATTTTTATTTTCTGTTGGAACAAATAGAAGTTTAATTGAACGATATTTAAAAAATTTCCTTTTATTCGAATACAGCATAATCTTTGATTGATTGGAGTAAACTTTTTAATGTTTATTAATATTTAACTGCTGACTAGAAAACTAACATCAATGGAATAACTATTATTCTCGATACAGACCGATCCACTATATAAGTTCGTGTGATTACATGACTTAACGCTGCTTTAATCCAGCCATCTTACTTAATAATGCTAATATTATACCTGAATCAATTATTTTTTTCAAACCTTATTTTGCCAAGATTACATTCTTAGATTCCCTATTTCGATCCTTAATCTTTTCGAAGTCCTTTTTCTGTATTCTATTTACTTTTCGACTAAAACTTGTCTAAGCTTTGGTTTTTATATTTAGCTCTACACTCGACACTTTAATTTGTAGGGCCTAACCTAACCTAACCACTACCAACAAAAAGGCAAGCTGGATACTGAGCAATATAGTGACGGTATTTTCCCAACATAAAAGATACTTATACTAACTACTAAATATTATATAACTTAATAAATACAAAAAATAATTAAGTAAAAAATATTTTTACAATTTGTAGGAAATTACACCGGTTGTTGGCGGATATAACTGTGGTTATAACTTAAAACTTATAAATTTATAAGTTATCGTGTATAACCTTTTTGACAGGTACGAAAATTGGTCAAAAATTAAGGAAATCAATTTAATTTGTTAAAAGAAATAAATATTAGATCTTTATAATATGCAGGCAATATCTTAAGTAGCTGATAGAGGGATGTTTCTTAGATCATAAATACTTTGTTTAGTCATTCATGACTATATTATTATTTATGTTCACAAAAATTATGAATATGATTACATATGTTAAAAAATACACAATAGTTAAATTACTTTATTAATTAATAAAGTTTATAAAGAATTAAAATATTAATAATAGATATAGGTAAGTCAGTTAGGGGCATTTATTGTCTTAGGTCCCATGCGTATTATTTTATTTCACCACGGCCCATCATTATGAGAAATTAAAATGTAAATTATCTTAATGTAAAACAAAAATATCTTTTTTTTATATAAAAGATTACATTTATTAAAGTAATAAAATTAAAAATAAATTCATAATGATCAATAAAAATAATAATTACTAACCGGCTTTATTTGATACAATTATATTGGCATTAACATTTTACATTATTAATTATAATTATTTTATAGTATTAACATTTCAACAATTATAATACAATTTTTCTATAGAATGAGTGGATAAAGAACTTTCCCTCGTTGGAGAAAGCCATTGATCATGAAAATGTCTTTTAAATTGCAAGGAAATAGTTATATATTACTTACGTGCTCATCGTAGTAGATAGTGTGTAATGTCGCCATAGCAACTGGCAACTGATATCGCAAGAAAAAAGTGTCTTACAAGTTGCAAATAATAAACCCCTCGGTAAAGAAATAATAATATCAAATAAAAAACTTCTTGTTAACTTTTGATGTATTATATTATTTTGTATTTATTAATGTTTTGATAAAAGATTATACAAATAAATGATTACTTTTTTGAGGCACGTAAATCACGTGCATAAAAATACCTGTATTAATTAATAATTAATTATTATTTTAGTATAATGTGTTTTGTAAGGAAGGGGTTTTGTGTAATATAAATTTTTGTTTTGTATACACTCTCATGTTTTTAATTCTCGGTGTAGAATTTTAATTTATTGATCATTTAGTTAAACAGAATTTGTGACATATTTGGGGTGATGAGGAATGAGGAAAGTCAAAGACAAATATACGAAAGTTTTACATCGAACGGGTATTATAGTATTAGACTGTACGTCTGTACATTAGGCTTTGTTGATCAGTGATCACCCTTTTTTTATATAGCATACATTACATTCACTAATATATCAATATAACATGCATAATACGCCTAAATAAGAAATTATTTACTTATTTACTGTTTCTATTTTTTCTTAGTAGACATAAACGCGATAAACGAGATTTAAAAGCTTTGCATAATATTATGTTTTGGTAATTTAAAGGTGATTTTATGTCTAAAATTAGATCATAATATAAGCATTTATACATTTTTATTGGTTTGCTTGTTAGTGGCTTTTAGATAAATATGTTATTATGATACTGATAAAAAAAATGTGGTATCAAATTATTAACTATCATTATTTAATTATAACAATTCATAATTTAACTGGAGCTCGCTTTTAAAACAAAAACGAAAATCAGTGAACTCTAGACTGTATCTTCTGAGACCTCTATTAAAATCGAAACTTTCTCTAGCCAATAAACTCAAGATATACAAATCGATAATTCGTCCGGTTTGGCTTTACGACATCCAACTATGGGGATAAGCAAAGCCATCAAACACGAATACCTTACAAGCATTTCAATTCATACACCTACGCTTAATAACCTCTGCCCCTTGATATGCTACCTACAAAAACCTCCACAAAAACCTGAATATAGCAACCTACAATGACTTAGTTAAATCTCATTACTTAAAATTCCACTCAAATCTCATTCTGGCCAAAAGATCTGCTCAATGTTTAAAAAAAAAAAAAAATAAAAATATAGAGCGTCGTTCATAACCGCACACTTTTACATCTTAATACCGCATATTTTCCCCAAATTAAACCATTCAATACCGCACACATCAATATATTTTAATAACATATACATTTATGTAAAATAACTTTATTATTAAGTACCACACACAATATTTATTTAAGACCACAAAATCTGAAATCAAATTTAGACTCATACGAAACGACAACGTAAACCGTAGGTACATGTAAAGTATGTAGGGAAAAAGAAAAATATATTTTAAATTTATAGAATCGTTTCATGACCAAAGAAATAAATTTAATTGATTATTTAAAACATTAGGGTGTAAATTTATTTCAATTTAATTATAAATAAAATTATTTTTAATTTATACTAAATTTTTTTTTTTATAATAAAATATGCTTAATTTTTAACTGTCAATCAAATGAGGGCGGTTTTTAACTATCAACCTTTCAAATTTACTTTTTTAACAATAGAATAAATATGTGCGGTATTGAACGGTGTAGAATGTGCGGTTATGAACGGTAAATGTGCGGTAATGACGACTACCGAAAATATAAAACCCTAATTTCTTATCAAATGGCACTATTGGGAGCCTTCCTCCTACTCTATGATTAATGTTTTTTTTATATCACCACACTTACTTATTATAGCTTGTTTGTATAAATTGTAAATAAACTATTTTAAATAAAAAAAAAAACAATTCATGAATAACGAAGTTTAGATAATTTCCTTATTTTATCAAAAGTTTTAAGTTGGGCTTATTTCGTAAACTTTTTACAGCCGATTTCATGAGAAAATGAATCTCTGATTAATGTGGCGACAATGTTGAACAATGCGTTTTAAGTTTCTTGAATAAAAATTTAAAAATCTCAAAATTGAGTTTTTAAAGTCGTGACAATTTTTGTGAATTTATCCGATGATAATACATCAAGTATAAATCTATACCTGCGCACAACATATTATTAAAAAGCAACATTAATTATTTACATTTAACTAATCTGTTTTATTTGATTGAGAATGCATATTTATTATTAATGCTTCAGCCTTTAATACTATACATAGTTTTTTTAATTAATGGAAAACACTAAATAATTAAATTTAGTTCGAGGTTATTCAAAAAATTAAACGATGTTTAAGTACAAAATTTAAACTACAAACTATATTGATAACTACTATTATTATTTACATGGATAATATGGAACAAAATACTATTCTTATGCACTTTCAATGACGGAATATTTTATTTTAACAATGAAATATCTTCAATTCTGTGATGAAGTTAATAATGGTATTAATACGTAATATTCAAGGTCTACAATTTACAGATGTATTTTTAAAACGAAATTTAAATATTTCCACCTATGATATAATGTTTTACATATTTAATTTCGTGAACGAAACAAATAGACTGCAAACAGAATGTTAAATAACGTTTTAACATTATTAACATAACATAATAATAAAATAGAATAATTCATTTTCAGAGTAAATATTAAAAATTGCTAAAAAAATGTCACTGTCTCCTTGGATAGTAGGATTACAATAGTTTTGGGTCGACCTCATTTATTCATTTTTCCCGAGTATTCTCTACGAACCATTATTCTAAAAATGTACCTTCCTTTTCCTTATGAATTTCCGTTAAAAAATGTATATAAAAAATAAAATAATATATTAATATAATAATATGTGATTATAGTATTTTACTTTAGCAAAATGTAGTTATCTACGAGTAGATGATATTTTTATGTTCAGCGTAGAAAATGGATAAAATGAATTTATTTTTTATGAGTTTGATGTTCATTCATTATAACTTTATTTAAATGAGTACCTGCAATATAACATTAATTTACATATTTGTTTAGGATGCTTGTAAAAATTTATTTGGATTCTACAAATATATTAAATTATATTCATACACATCTATTATATAAGCAAGTAAATTTGAATACCAGATTTTAATTTTTATCTAAGAAGTGATTTGAACACAAATTATTTTAAAAACTTTTTATATTGATTTTTACCTTTCATACCAAAAATATCTAGTAAATTATTTTTAAAAAAAATGTAATTTTAACTAAGATATTATTTATTTTAAATTTTAGACAAGAATATTTTAAACAATTAATATGTCCTTATTATTTTAATAAAGATTATCATGATATTATATCCTACTATTATTTCAATTTATATAATAACTAGATGTCGTAAGAGCTAATTTTATTAATATATATATATAGTATTTATACAATAATGTAAAATATTTTTACTGTATTATTTGTTTATAATATACGTAATATAGCTAACAATAAGTAGAAATTGTAGAATTTGTTTTAGTCGATCAGAATTAAAAATGTAAAAAAAGTACATCACCTACACATTTTAACTTTCACTATAATTGCATTTATATTTATATTATTAGCTATAAAAATAAAAATATAAGCTATATTCGCCCTTGGATGATTCATTGAGAATTAATATCATATTCTTATGTTTAATGATTCAAGTCTTCAATTTATAAAAATAGAACAAAATAATTACGAAAGTTATTTTTATCAAACTTTTTTAAAATATTTTTATATCTCTTCAACTACCTCATAATCTATACGTCATAGAAAATACTAATATAATAGTAATAATACTATTGATCTTTGCCTATTAAATGTTGTATTTGTATTGACCAGTATGAACAAAATATTAGGTCAATACCTTTGTATCAAGAGGATTCCGCACCAAAGTTAGATTTATAACTTTATATACACGTCTTACATCAATGGAAAAGTAAATTCACGAAGTAGGAGTACATACCTAATATTATAGTTCTAAAGTAATTTTATAGTTAAGATTTTTTAAGGTTCTCGTAGCTTTGATTTTCATGTTACAACTTATATTTAAACATTTAATATTATAACATATAGGTATCTACATGACTAAATACCTCATAATAAACCGTAAAACAGGTGATTAGGTAAATTGGATAAAAAACAATTATTCTTCAAAATATACTTACAAATTTTTATTATTTTTTTGTACAAACTGAGGAATTCCACATTTTAATAGCATCCAATAATTAAATAAATTACTGATTTTAATTGTACAATATGCATACATATTTTAAAATAATATTTTAAAGGTAAAATAATGTTTGTTTTTAGTAGAAATTACATAAGATTACATTCCGGTGGATTCAATTACTATAGCAAAAAGAATAGGTATTAATTTTTCTACCAATAAGAAAGGTACTTGTTTTTCAATATAATTTTATCAGTATACCTCTACATACCTTTTTTTTTAGTTTTATCGCGGTATTGCATGGGCCCACATTTCGCTCGTGAAGAGTCATCTTTCAACTTGCTGCGGTTATGCAAGTTGGTACTATAAAAAATCATTTTTCAGTTTAGTTTTGTAATATACGGTTTAGCGTTTAGCATTAAATTTCCTTATAATAATTAGTACAATCAGCACAAATAATTTGAAATAATGCAATATACTTATTACTACCTATAGGTTTTTTGTTTTATTGCTGTAGATATAATGATATATTATGACAACTATTACAGAATATTAACATCGTTTATCATACAAAAACATCATATCGTTTATGTATATAGTATACATTATACAGCTAGTATGTAGGTTTATGTATAATGAGTAGTTTTCTTAACATTTAATTATTGTCGATGTAGTTATACATTTACAACGATTTAATAATTTATAAGTGTAGTCCAAACATACAGTTTTAATTATTTACATTTTGATATATAGACCAAAAAAAAAAAAAAAAAAACTACTGTAATATGCCCAATTTTTAAGCAACAGACTGGCGATATAATATTATTAAAACACTTAATTTTCTACATAAAGTTGTACCTAACTTAACCTTGAAAACCTAAATCGAAATAAAATAAAATGAATTGTTTAACATCATACTTTGTTATTCTGTTCATAATCTAGATTTTAATAAAATTATATTATGATATCGCGAAAACGTATAAAGCGACTTTTATCCACAAATCTTCTCAATTTGTATTAACAATTTTAACAATGTGTATTATTTATGTAAAGTACTATTCTATGTCATCAATTTACTAAAGAATTCTAATTGATTTATTGTACAACCGTTGTTAAAATCCTAAATGCAGGCCTATCTAGTCTAATGAGATAGTTATATTATATTTGAGACTAATGAATAATTCGTTAAACATATAGGTACACTTTCTTATTATTCATAATATCCGTCATTAAAATGTTTACAACAATACTTAATACGAATTTAAAAAAACATACAATTTTGTATAAAATATTTGTTGCTGTAAAATTAGTCATGAATGAAATATACTAATACTTCAACATTTAAAGTAGGTATAGTAATTGGACCTAATTTTCAAACAAAAATATTTGTGTGGTGTTATAAAAGTAAATTTATTTTATATAAAAAAAAAAAATGAATGAACTACAACTAAATTACTTGGGCATGTAAATTAGGTGCACTATTCGTAATATTTTGAAATTTAAGATATAGATGTTAATAACAATAATAACTGCTAAATATAAGTAATATAATTAATAAAAGATATTTATTTCTCGATTACACAAAATGATTATTCTATAAAAAAATAAAAATATAATAAAACGTAAAAGTTTACACACATTTGTAATTTTCGTGACTATTTTACCATGTCGAGAAGGTATGAATAAAAATAAATAAAAGATTTAAATATGTGTTAATATTTTAGACCAAGTGCATATCATGATAATTAATAACGTGTAAACTATGTGCACTGTAAAATAACAAGTACCTTTATACCATTAAATCGAGTACCTGACGTATTAATTGTGTACATACTTATATAGATGGGCGTATATGTAAATTCCACCGATACATTTTTTTTTTAACATTAGAACTATTTAACTACGTATAAACCAATATAGTTATACCTCATATAGCCATACTCGTATCATAGTTATTCTATATAGCTATATAATCATAAATATTATTATAAATAATACCTACGTAGTAATTAGTGCAAGTTATAATTGTTGGTGTCTCCGCTGGCAATAATAATTGTAAATTAAATTAATAATCATGATAAATATATAATAAATTACAAAAATATAATGCTACTGTAATAGTGATTCAATAACAATAACTGATTAGTAAAAAGCATAATATTAATAAAATAATAAAGGATTTTAAATTCTCGAAGACGTTAGAGTTAAATTAATAAAAAAATATACATAT
Source organism: Melanaphis sacchari (assembly GCF_002803265.2). NCBI lineage: Eukaryota > Metazoa > Arthropoda > Insecta > Hemiptera > Aphididae > Melanaphis > Melanaphis sacchari. The sequence goes on along the minus strand of NW_020271162.1, from coordinate 1,505,503 downwards.
ATATATATATATATATATATATATATATTTATTAATAAATAACAATAAAACAGATTTGATTTAATACATAAAAAAAATTATTAAGAAACATCCATAGGTGTAGGTATTGATATAATACTAAATTTTTTTTTATTACTTACCGCTGTACACACGAAATCGACAATTACAAAGTGTGTTCAATTGACACTTTACATATTTATTTATAGTCTGTCATATCTATATCCTGTTTAATCAATTAAACGTATTTCAGTTATATTGTAAATAATAAAAAGTAAAATATTAACTTTTTTTTAACAATAATGCATAGATACATATTTATTATTTACATATTGATAAAAACTATCAAAGGAATCATAAATTGTCAGTTGACGTTATTTATAAATTAGTTTTAATAGTCTGTCTGAAATTTCTTACACGTACGACCGACGTACCTTATTCAATGAAACTATATTATTTTAAATCATTTTTTTTTTAATATTCATTATATTATTATTTTTATTTGTATTTAATCCATATTTACATTATGTATTGATATGTTTTATATTTATGTGTGTGTGTGTGTGTGTGTGTGTGTGTGTGTGTGTGTGTGTGTGT